>NW_016806263.1:573384-582622 GCF_001698545.2 Rhinopithecus bieti | reverse complement strand
AAAAAAAAAAAAAAAAAAAAAAAAAAAAAAAGCCCTCTGGCTCTGGCCCTTGGTGAATTCTCTCCAAATAGCTCTATCTGTGACCCACAATGTTTGCAACCATCAGTAGTTTTTAGAAGGTGTCCAGTTTCCCACGGGAATATAAGGAAATTGGAATTATTAAACCAAACGATAAGAGAGATGGGAACAAAGCCACAGTCCTCCGCCCCTGAAGTCCAGCAAATTTGAACTTCTTTGTGCAACTCTTATAAAGATGCCAAGCCCCTCAGAGATTGGCGACCAGGAAAAGGAAGAGGATGAGGAAAGGAAAGAGCGTCCAGCAAGTCAGAGTCAGCTGAGTAAGGGAGCCATCCATCACCAGTGCTTCCTGGGCAGCCCGCATGGTTCCAGTCACAGAGGGCACGGGCTCCAGCCAGTCAAGGACAGAGGAAAAAAACAACCTTGGCTTTGCTTTATTAGTTAAGTGAACGAGTCCTTAAGGGTATTGATGTATTGACTAATGATTCCAACATCCAGCACGCTGAGTGCTCACATGTTTAAAGGGCAAGAGTTACAAATCAACAACTTATTAATTTAATTCCTCTTTGAAAAGGTGCCAAAGGTAGAGAAAGCAGAAAGAGACGAGCGTTTATCATGTTTCCCGCTTCTCCTCTCTTAGCTAGTGAATAATCATAAACACCAGCTTATTTAAGTGCAGATTCCTGGGCCCCACATTCAGGTGTTTGATTGTATTAGGTGATGGTTTAAGCCAGGGAATTTGCATTTCTTTACTTTTCACCTCCCACACCAAGGGATTGTGGTACAAGTGCGGAGCAAACCATTTTGAGAAACACTATTTGCAAGAGCTGATATCTGTGTTTTCTCCCACTTGACAGTTACGCCCTGCTACATTTCCCAACCCCTCTGCAAGGAGCTGGAGCCAGGTGACTGAGTTTTATACAACAGAGGTGGGTCGGATGTGTACCACTTCCAGGCCTGACTCTAAGACCTCCTCCACCAGCCTCACATTCTCTTTTTGCTTGTTGCCTGGTTGGATGAAGAGGCTTCAAAGGAAGCCCAGCTGCTAATGAGGAGGTCTCTGAATGATTCAGTGATGCAGAATCTCATCCCTACTCCCACCTCCCTGTACTCTACTGTCATTCACATGAGAGAGAGGGAGAGAGAGAAAAACCACCACCATCACCACCACCACCACCACCACCACCACCACCACCCATCACCACCACACCACCACCCCACCACCACCACCACACCACCAACACCCATCACCACACCACACCATCACCACAACTCTATAGCAAAAACCCTTATTTTATTAAGGCACTGAGATTCAACAGATTTTTTTTTCAGTTGCTAGTCTAACCTGGCAAATATACATTACTCTTTTCTATTCTACAGTTTTATTAGATCTTCATTCTAAAGATGCAGGGTAAATGTTTTAAGGGCAAAACTAGGAAACAAACACAGGGGAAAATCAAAGAGTGATTCATCACATCAAAATCCAACCCTGCTTTCAGATATGGTAATAAAAACCCCTTAAAATAGAATAGTTCTCTTGGACTTTCTTTGCACAGACAAGAAGAAACCATAGATCTCTCTGCAGGTCTTGGTGCCAAACTAATACAATACAGTAAGTGTAAGACTCAGGTAAAATGTAAAGTAAACACTAAAGATGGGTAGGTCAATTACCCCCAGAGTATTAATTAAAGGCCCTTCTCAGGGCACTAGAAATACAAAGGAAGCTGTCACAGAGACAAGAAAAGGGAACTGCGACCAGCTCTTAAGAAATAGCCCATACTGGTTGGGCGCAGGGGCTCACCCCTGTAATCTTAGCACTTTGGGAGGCCGAGGTGGATGGATCACCTGAGGTCAGGAGTTTGAGACCAGCCTGGACAACATGGAGAAACCCCGTCCGTACTAAAAAAAAAAAAAAAAAAAAAAAAAAAAAAAATTATCCAGGCATGGTGGTGGGCACCTGTAATCCCAGCTACTTGGGAGGCTGAGGCAGGAGAATCACTTGAACCCAGGGGGCAGAGGTTGCAGTGAGCAGAGATCATGCCACTTCACTTCAGCCTGGGAAAAGAGCGAAAAATCCATCTAAAAAGAAAAGAAGAAAAAATAGTCCATATTGTACACTGGCCAGGCGCAGTGGCTCACACCTATAATCCCAGCACTCTGGGAGGCCGAAGCGGGCAGATCTCTTGAGGTCAGGAGTTAAGAGACCCACCCACCTGGCCAACATGGTGAAACCCCATCTCTTCTAAAAATACAAAATTTAACTGGGCCTGGTGGTGTGAGCCTGTAGTCCCAGCTCCTAGGGAGACTGAGGCAAGAGAGTCACTGGAACCTGGGAGATCAGAGAGAGCGCCACTGCACTCCACCCTGGGTGACAGAGCGAGGCTCCATCTCAAAAAAAAAAAAAAAAAAAAAAAAAAAAAAAAAAAAAAAAAAAAAAAAAAAAAAAAGAAAGAAAGAAAGAAAAGAAAAGAAAAGAAAAAAGAAAGAAAGGAAGAGCCCATACCTAGAGTTTACATGGTCATCTTGACACCCCCCTGGGCTTCAGTGACCAGTATTCAGAAACGACTGCCCTCAGCGCTATTGCAGGAATCCTCTGCATTCTTCACTGGAAGGAAAAATAAGCATGGGAACGCTCCCTGCCTCCAGCTTGATGCACAGGGGCTTGGGCTGGGCTGGCAGCAGTCTCAGCTCCACAAGCCCTGCTGGAGACAGCATTAAGGGCACCTCCTCACACCAGCTCCTGTGATGATCAAGATGCCCCTGCCTCCAAGAGAAGGGCCATTTTCCATCTGGTAAATGTGTCCATGTCCCTTTCTGTGGAGGAAAAAGCATCTCCAATGCTCTTCTTTCTCTGTAAGTTAAATCAGCTTCACACCAGCAGAGAGCCATTGACAACCGACTGTAGGGTTCAGCTCTTTGCACGTGGCTGTCTACAGTCACTCTGGGGATAATCCAATTTGACTTTGGAAAAAACAAAGAGAAGGGGTATTCATCTGAGAGAGCTCAGGAATAGAATCTCTCATTCACCCTTCCAGCCACACTGGCCTCGCTGCCCCATGGACACTCCAAACACATTCCCACTTTTGCGCTTGCCACTTTCTCCGTCTAGAATATTCTTCCCCAAACCTTCACAGGGTTGCTGCCTCAGCTTCCTGCACTCTCCTGCTCCAGCATTCTCCCGGAGAAACTTCCTCTCTAAATCAGCTACCCCCATTCAGGCACTCTCTAACCCCTTGTCTCATTTTATTTTTCTTCAAAGGCCTTATCTCCACATGGAAGTCTAATAATTGTTCCTGCCTAACAGGATACCTACAGAGGACTCTGTGATAAGAGCTGGGACCTGGAGAATAGGAAGGTGAGTGTGCCAATTTTCCTTCCCCTGAGTGCCATTTAAAAACAATCAATACACAAAAAGGCATCAATACGGAAAATACACATGATACTAAGTTAATAAAGATGTGAGTTACAAAGTGGCACACCTCACTTATAAACTACATTGGAAAAGACTGGGAAGAAATAGAGGAATATCGAATTTAAGTCATGGAAAATAAGTAATAGTTTTTTACTTTTCAAAATTCTGTATGCTACTTTATATTACTTTATTAATTTTACGAATGCATTTAAGAAAATAAATGCATAATTTATAATAAATACATAATTTATACACCAACCAAATCAAATAAATAAATCAAATAATTTTGTAATAATCTGGAAAGAAAAGAGAATGTGTGGTCTAATACCCTCATCTGCCAGATGAAGAAATTGAGCCTCAAAGAGAAGTGAGTGGCTCAATGTTATACTCTAGGTTAGTCAATGAAAAGACAGGATGAAAAGAAGAAGTTGGACTCCAGGCCAGTGCTTTTCCCACTACATTATGTTCCATATTCAGTCAAAGAAAGGAGTCATAAAGGGAGCTGGACACAGGGAAAAAATCTTCATTCCACTGACATGTCAACTGATACAACATACAAAAATGTCCTGTCTTAGTAACAGCACCAAAACTATTATCTCATTCCCTGTATTAATCAGATCTTAAAATCCTGAAACAGAAATGGACCTGTATTGTTTGCAGAGTATGACAAATTGTATTTTCCAAACATGGCCACATTAATACACATCCTATCCCACACGCTTTTCTTACAAGGTGGTGTAGATATTCCCATATCAATGGGTATAGGAGGCTGTGTTCCTTCTCTCTAAATCTGGCTGGACTTTTGTGACAACCTTGCCAAACAGAATCTGAAAGAAGTGATACCTTCTGGGACTAGGTGCTAAAAGATAACACAACTGCTGTCTGGCACTGCATCTATCAGAGACTTAGCCCTTGGAACCCAGCCACCATGATGTGAATAAGTCCAGGGCATAGTCAGGAGCCAACATCAACTACTAGACATGGGAATGAGCAAACCCTCATCGCATTCCAATGCTCTGCCTTGGAAATACCTGCAGGTAACACTGAGGGGAGAAGAGATGAGCTAACCTGCAGAG
Organism: Rhinopithecus bieti; assembly: GCF_001698545.2. Lineage (NCBI taxonomy): Eukaryota > Metazoa > Chordata > Mammalia > Primates > Cercopithecidae > Rhinopithecus > Rhinopithecus bieti. The sequence goes on along the minus strand of NW_016806263.1, from coordinate 578,116 downwards.
CCCTGCCCAGATCACAGATTAATACTCATTATAAATGTTCTTTCATGCCAATAGAAAACCAGAACTAGAGAACCACTAAGGTACAGGATAGCAGTGCCCAGATTTGTAGTGTTTTCTAGGTAAAGAAGGATTCTAGGAGATGTAGCTACTTAAAGAATCATTAACTTGAGATGGTAAAGAGGACTCTTTAAAATGTAGAAATAAGCACCAGTAATTCATCGGCAAAGGATGATAATAGCACCAAGATTTCAAGGTGGTAGTTGGGGGCAGTGGTGAAGACGTGATCTATAATCAAATAGCTGCACTTCAAGACACTTCAAGACAGTGAAGTCCAAGGGTGAAAAATATCGGGCATTCATGTCCAAGTGGATATGAATATCCTCCTATGCACACAGAAGATATCAACAATCGATGACAGCATTCTACCCCTAACCTCACCTGGCCGCTTCAAAAACAATCCACTAGCATCTGTTGGAGTTGTCACATAAAATGAAATCCATTTGCAATCTCTGATAAAGTCCAGACCTCTCAAATTACCAAGGCCCAGAAACATTGTCATTATAAAGCCCTGCAGTAGTTACACATGCATTTTCCACACCTTTATTTTAATCACATTAGATTCGTTTATCTTAGTGATTTAAGTGGACCTTAATAGATTATCTATTCTAGTTTTATCTTCAAGAGAGTAGGTAATGCCCATTTTATTTTACTTTTGGGTCAGTTGAGCCTGAGTAACGATAAGAGGCTTACCCATAGCTTCTGTGCTTTAATATCTCAGGCAAGAACAGAGACCAGACCTGTAAATTTGGGGACTCCTGATAGGACAAAGGTATTATTACTCAAAAATTTTTTATTGTTCCAACATCACATTCTCAGGTTCCAGGGGCACCATTGTCAGAATGCAAATTAACATCTGCTGAAGGGGGTGTATTTTGCTGATTCAAATGCACAGTAAATACTATTCTCTGTAAAAATTCTTAATATCAGAGAGGTCAGAGTTATCACCCCCCACCCAACCCCTTCTGCCACGCCAGACTGTGACTCAGCACTGGAATCAAAGTCTGGTGGGAGAATCTTAAGGCAAAGCAAAACCAATATTCACTCAGGCAGGTGGAAAAAGTTGCAGATTGTGTGAAGGGATTTGTCTCTCCTCCTCTTTCACCCACACTTCTCCTTTCAAAGGATGAAGACTGAAGTAATTGTAACCATGCAGAGTATAACACAGAAGCACTTCTTATTCACATAGGACACCGGTTGCCAATGACCTTCATCTCAGTGCCTTTCATTAGCCCAGTCTTTTAACCTTTTTGAGGATCTGTTTCTTCTCATAGGATGATGATGATGATGATGATGATGGTAATGGTGGTCATGGTGTTAGTAATGATGTTGGTGATAATGATGATGATGCTGTTGACAATGATATTGGTGATGATGATGGTGATGAAGATGATAATGTTGATGAAGATGATAATGAAGAGGAGGATGTTGCTGATGATGATGATGCCGGTGATGACAATGATTTTAATGAAGACAATGATGAAGATGATGACATTATTGGTGATGATGATGCTGGTAGATGATGATGAATGGTGCTACCATTTGTCAGACACCATGCTAAGTGCCTCAGTGCTTCATAAAGATTCCTTCATTTAATTCTCAACAATACTAAGAGGTGGCATCATTATTGTTTTTATTATTATTTTAATTATCCATGCTCATCAGGTGAGGAAGCTGGGGCCTAGAGAAGTTAAGTAACTGCCCAAAGACACACAGGAGTAAAATGTTTTAAATTAGAAATCAAGCTCAGGCAGGCCAGTTCTAGAGGCAGAATTCTAGTACACAAATGCAAAAGTTGTAAAAAAAAAAAAAATAGCTTGGAAATGCTTGAAGTTTTGGGAAAGGTGCTATGCTGACCCCTCAGACATGGAGGTGATAATATCAGACAACTTTTTTCAGAAATGAGGGTTGTTTTGAAGAGAAAATTAAATCATGGGTGTGAAGGTGCTTCTAAAATGACTATGCTATATGAACACTACGTAACAGTATTAATTCATGTAATTCCAGTAACACCAGTACAAGGGAGTTACTGCTACTATCAGCTTGCATTTAAAAATGAGGCAATGGACTCATCTTCAGTTAGATAACTTGGCTGAGGCATGGTCGACCTGAAATCCAAGCGTAGAGAGTTCACTACTAGGGCCTGAAATCTTAACCACTGCACCATGGGTGTTTCTAAAATTATGACTATTACTGAGTTACGAGCTTCTTACATCACAGAAGTATAGTTCATGTGCTTCATTTTTTGAGTTGGGAGCTGGTCATACCAATATGTAGATGTTCACTTTAACCAGTGATATTTTTGGTCGCCTTCCATCTTAAGTATTTGAGGAACATCCTGCTGTTTTAGGTTGAAAATTTGGAAGTGATCTAGAAAGTCAATGTGGCGATCCAAGAACAACACTCAGGATATTCCTTGAGCCTGTTTTCCTACTTGCAGTATTTTCTTAGCCATGTATCTCAGTCTTTGGGGACTTGTTATTTCAGAGTGATGGTGACATGAGCCTATGTGAGTGGGTGGCTGTGTTGGGATGCCAGCCAGCAGCAACCCTAAATGCTTTAGTGGAAGAAGCAGCCATTGTGTTTCATACAAGGCAGCTGCAGAGGCAATCCACCACATTCAGAGGTGAAGGAAGGAGATGCAGAAGATGCCATGGATTCAGTGTTTGGAAGACTAACCATAAACATATCAATATGACGGAACAGTGAGAAAACCCAGGAGCCTGCCACACGGATGGATTCAGTAGGCAGCAGGACTAGCTGCATTCATTACACAAAAAGGAGTGAAGTCTTATCCAGATCCAGAGATGGTTAGAATTAGAAGGAAGTTTAAATGTCATATTAGTCCAACTTCCGCATCTTACAGATAAGAAAAGTGGTGGGCAGAAGGGGAAGTGGCTCTTAAAAGTCACAAAGCTAATTAGGGGCTCTGTAATCCTCCTTAGCAAGGGTATGTGTGGCCTTACCTGGAGCATATGGGGACCTGCGGTCACCCCCACTCCCCTTAACATCCCCCTTAACCAGGTATAAAAGCCCTCTCTGATCTGGCCTCACCATCTCTGCAGCCTCCCTCCCTTCTCGTGTCCACTCCATACCCACAAAAAGCACTTCCTTGCATTCTCTTTTTATTTAACTTTAATTTTGTTTTATTTGAGATGGAGTCTCACTCTGGTCACCCAGGCTGGAGTGCAGTGGTGCAATCTCGGCTCACTGCAAACTCCACCTCCCAGTTCAAGCGATTCTCCTGCCTCAGCCTCCTGATTATAGGCGCCCACCACCACGCCTGGCTAATTTTTATACTTTTTAGTAGAGACAGGGTTTCACTATGTTGGCCAGGCTGGTCCCAAACCCCTGACCTCACGTGATCCGTCCACCTCGGCCTCCCAAAGTGCTGGAATTACAGGCATGAGCCACCGTGCCCTGTCTCCTTGCATTCTTTAAACCCAAAAAGCCTATCTCTGATTTAGACCTGCACACACTGCTTCCTCTGGCAAATGAGTGAGACCCATATGTTGTACTCAGCAGTGTGTTGGAGCTCTCCTATTGCTAAATTTTCAGAAATTTTGTGAGACAGTCTCTAACTTCCAATTAAACAAATCATACTGAAAGCAAAGGTAATAAATAGTCCAAAATTCCTAATTATTTTGCTACACGTTACTATTATTTGTGCCCTTGGGGTTATTTATATCTATTGCATGATGGAAATACTGTATAATGGTGTGTGTCTTTTCTCAACCTCACACTCTGAATATATGTATCTTCAAATGAGCCATAGTGGGAGTATTTACTACAGAAATTGGCAAATGCTACAATGCAGGGCTTGAGTTTTTATTTTGTTGACTGTGTAGATTTAAGAAAGTGATGCAAAAAGGTTAATAATATGAATTAAGCATAAACGTTTGCATGCCTGAAGCTGTACCATGATGAGTGGCAGAAAATTTGAGGAAATATTCTTCCAGTGTTCAAGAAGTATTATCCAATTCAGGAGAGCAGTGACTCATGCCATTGATGAATGAATGAAGTTCAAATATTCATCTCTGTTGTTTCATTGTCTTCTTAGTCATTAATGTAAAAGAAAATATCAGCCAACATTCATGTCAAAACCACTGGTTTTTTTTTGTTTTTTTTTTTTTTGAGACAGAGTCTCGGTCTGTCACCCAGGCTGAAGTGCAGTGGCACGATCTCAGCTCACTGCAACCTCCGCCTCCTGGGTTCAAGCAATTTCTCCTGCCTCAGCCTCCCAGGTAGCTGGGATTATAGGTGCCCACCACCACGCCCAGCTAATCTTTGTATTTTTTAGTAGAGATGTGGTTTTGCCATGTTGGCCAGGCTGGTCTTGAACTTCTCATTGTAAGTGATCCGCCCACCTCGGCCTCCCAAAGTGCTGGGATTACAGGTGTGAGCTACCACGCCTAGCCCATGTCAGAACTACTCTTACTCATCAACGAAAATTACATTTGGGCTATGACTGTAAGAGTTCAGCAGAAATCAATGAAAGCATTTTGGGAGAATTGACTACATAGAATTTATAATAAAGAATATTGTATATTTTATTATTATCCATAAACTGTAAACTATATATCTTTCTATTAGTAAAACTTACAATAAGCGTATGTATGTATATACATGCTCTTTTTTCTTTAAAGACCCAATTGTTTTTTTTTTTTTTTTTTTT
>NW_016806263.1:545245-573061 GCF_001698545.2 Rhinopithecus bieti | reverse complement strand
AGGATGGTCTCGATCTCCTGACCTCGTGATCCGCCCGTCTCGGCCTCCCAAAGTGCTGGGATTACAGGCTTGAGCCACCGCGCCCGGCCTAAAGACCCAATTGTTAAACATTTACCCACAGAGCTCTCACTTCTGTACTTTGCAAGGGTCTCTACTCAGGGAATTCTTCTCTGACCATGTTATCTAAAGTAGTGTCCGTCATATGTCTCTATCCTCGGACTGTATTTTTCTTCATATTATTTTTATTCTTTTATATTTATTTTTTATTTTAATATTTATTTTATTTTCTTCACCACAAATGAATATCTGAACTTCAATCATTCATCTATGACATGAGTTACTGCTCCTCTGAATTGGATAAAACTTTTCAAATACTACTTAATGCTATGGCATATATATATTTGTTTACTTGTTGATTGCATGGTTCCTTCAACTGAATTATAAGTTCTATTCTGGCTAAAAGAATCTTTGTTGTTATCACTGCTTCTTTCTCCCTTGCGCTGAGAATGGGTGACTGGCATAAAGCAGATACTTAACAATAACAACAACAAAAAGTTTGTTATGTATGAGAGCAATAGACCTTCTCAGATTCTCAGGTAAATTCATGGCATCTTTTATTATAAGTCAGCATAGGCAGGACTCTAGATCCCTTTCATACTGTTACAATCGAAAATAATATTTGCAAGTAGTTTAGAAATCAGTATAAGGAGGAAACAAAAACAGAGAAAAGATTTCACAACCATGACTATTAATTAACTTTCAGTATGTTTTAGCAAAAGATGACAAGATCAGAAAATATGTTTCCTTGATTTCTGCAAACAAAGCAAGAAAAGCAAAAGATCCACTATATTTGAAGTGAGGCTGTCCAGATCATTGTGGGAGTTGACATGCTTCTAAGGCCAATTCTATGAGTCCCATTGACAGCCCAGTGAGAGGGAAAGCAATCAGATAAGGAAGATGCTCGCCATCTAATGGGGGTTCAAAAAGGCCAAGTGGTAGGGTGGTACAGATGCTGTGAAGGAGAACGGTGTATCGGGCATTTCCTCTGCATTTGAGAAACAGCTGAGCCCAGGGTGCAATAGCAATGAGAAGACCTGCAGACTTGGGATAATAAGCTCCTCATGTTTGGATAGTGGAGGGCTCTCTAGTGGAAGAGAAAACGAACTCACTTTGTACAAGTTCAGAAAAGGGCTGGTGAATGATAGTGACTAAGAGACAAACTTGAGTTTAATTCTTTTACATTTCTTTTAACTAGAACTCTAAGTCAATAAGGTGGATTGCCTCAAAATGGAGTGGGCTGCCTATCACTGAAAGTGCTGGAGCACAGGACAGGGTTGAGTAGAACCTGGAAAAGAGAACCTGACATTCGGCCGGGGTTAACCTTGTGCGGTGTTAATGGTCTCTATTCACCATTTGATTCTAGGACCAAAAAAAAAAAAAAAAAAAAAAAGTTATTTGTCCTTAGGCCTTTCTATACTTCTACCTTATTCCTTAAAAAATTCAACAAAGAAAGAAACCAAATTATATAATTCTAAAGAAGTTTTCTAAAACCAAGGAGTAATTTGGTGGCATTTCTTTATATTATTTTATATTTTATATTCTTCTGCATATTTTTAGTCTTAAAACTTAATATTTGAGAAAACAGCATTGGTAGTAAAGTTTTTTTTCATGATCCTATTGATGTATAATTTGTAAATTTTTTTTTTTTGAGACAGAGTCTCACTTTGTCTCCCAGGCTGGAGTGCAGTGGCCGGATCTCAGCTCACTGCAAGCTCCGCCTCCTGGGTTTACGCCATTCTCCTGCCTCAGCCTCCCGAGTAGCTGGGACTACAGGTGCCCGTCACCTCACCCGGCTAATTTTTTTTGGTATTTTTTAGTAGAGACGGGGTTTCACCATGTTAGCCAGGATGGTCTCGATCTCCTGACCTCGTGATCCACCCGTCTCGGCCTCCCAAAGTGCTGGGATTACAAGCTTGAGCCACCACGCCCGGCCCATGTTTTAATTTTTAACAAATTGCCCAAGTTATAACAATCATCACCACAACCAGTTTCAGGAGGTTTTCATGATCCCAACATGATCTCTCATGTCAATTGCAGGAATTACTGTTTCCATTCACGTAATCTACAATATGTGGTGTTTTGTGAAAGGCTTCTTCTATTTAGCATAAATGTTTTTGAGGCTCATCCACGCTGTAGCAATGGATTAGAATTTCATCCTTTTATGGCCCCCACTGTACAGATATATCATATTTTGTTTATCCAGTCATCACTTAACAGACATTTGGGGTTACTTCTGCTTTTTGACTGTTATGAACAATGATAGCATCATTTAAAATATCTCCAACTCCCTACACAAACCCCAAACCAAAACTCATGGAAAACATTTATAACAAAATTAGATGATAAGATCATCATGGCAATGCATAGGCTGGAAAATACGCAGATCTTAAGATTCAGTTTTACACTATATTTAATAAATAAATAGTTCAAATATATTTTAAAGTAAGAAAGAGGGTTACAAGACAAGATGTGCAGAAAAATTCCAAGTGTTTATATTTATCTATAATTTCATTAATTCTAAGATGCACATTTTTTCCAATATCAATCTGATGTCTCAATGTATATTTTACAATCAGACTATGATTTACCCTCTTTGTCAAGCCATCATTGTCATTGTATATGTGCAAATATTCAAAGCAGAAGCATCATAATTTGCAGAATGGGTGTGAATGGCTTGGAAGAAAAGGGGAGACAAAGATAGATCACTCTTTCTCCTCTCAACCATTTGGTTGAGGGTAAGAGTCAGGGAGATTATGCATCCAACAAGATTCGCTACATTCCTGAAAATCAAATTCAAAACTAGGCAAGCTCTACCTAATCCAAAGCCTGCACAGAGACCTGCATCATGTCTGTTTTTTAAAAGTGTTATTTTGAAGAATGCCATCTCACCAACATCCTTGGCGGCACAAAGGTTATACTACATGGAAATCATGGACAACCATGAGTAGAAGAACAATTCTAAACCATTAGACCCTGAGTGTAAGTCTTAGTAATACCTAACCAATGTATTTCATTTATAGCCTTGTTTATGTATACACACGAGTGGCACTTGACAAAAATTGGTCTAATTATGTTTTAAAAAATCTCTTTCAATTTTTTCAATAAAACAAAAAATTATATTTGAAAAGAAAAGAGGACATGACATCCCAAAATACAAGCCAGTGGAACAAACCACTACAGCCATAGACATGCATGTTATCAGGGTCTAGGCAGAAAGGAAGCTAGAGAACATCTGATAGACCAGAAAATCAGGGAATCAAAAATAGCCAACAAGTATTCGCTGGACAGTAAGGCAGGCCAATCTGAGAATCAATAGCAGCTGAAAGTGTCTGGGGAAACATAAGAGAATTAACACCAAAAAAGTCAATTAAGACTAAACAAGGAAAGGGGTTATAATCAGGGCAGGGTTTCTGGGCTGGCTGGCAAAATCTGATCTGAGTAGTAATCAGATAACCTCGTTTAACGGCTTAAGCTACACAAAATTAATTCATCAATTGAAAATAAATTTTAAAATTACCATGTTACTGGATACGAAGCAGATCCTGTGGCCTACTCTGGACCAACTGAATCAAAGAATTTAGAGGGAAGCCAAGGAATACTAAAGAACATTAAAGCGCATGGAGAGAAAAAAAAAACTTATGATCAATTTTACTTAAAATTATTTTTAAAAATCAACTGCATTTTGAGTGAATCATCTGTTTAGTCACTAGAAAAATTTCTTCCAATTTTATAAAAGAAAGTTTTGACCAATAGAAGAGTCTCTATCTAGAGTTATCTGATGTAGACTGAGCTGGAGGAGGCATGATGGTATTCTCAGCAATGACTCAGAGCCCTCCACCAGAAGAGCTGCCGCAGAGCGAGGAGACATTTCCTTATGTAAGCAGACAAGCCAAGGATAGGCCCTCTCCGGGAACCACCAGCCAAAGGCACGGTATAACTGCTGGGGATGATACTTGCCTTATGAAAGTCGCATTCACAATAGCATCACCATTGTCCATATAGAGAGCTTCAGCTTCCACAAAATACCCTGTATCCTTCTCCTTCCATTCCTATTTGAGTCTTAGAACCCTGGGTAGTAGGCAAGGAGTGCATTATAGGAAGAAACTGAAATTCAACAAGGGAGCCCACATGTGCAGAGTGATGGGCTGAGGCCATGACCCATGTCCCTGGCTCCAGTCCTTGGCCACCCTCCTATTGGGCCTTTCCTCTACCAACTCAAAGTCACAAAATCATCTTGCATTAGCATATTTCAGAAGCACTGAAGGTTTGGATAAACCGACTATGCTAGACAGAAATTCTTCTTAAGTACCCTACATGCAACAATTTCATAAACATTTAGTATTCTGGGTCTATTCCTTTCTCTGAAACACCTACTGAGTTGATTGATAATTTATGCAATGGTAATATTCCACCGCATTTAAATCTAGGGGTGCACACCTCTGCTCTAATGCTGCCTCTAATTTTCCTACCTCACTTTCCCTAAAGGAGTCAAAACTTTGTAGATATAAAAGAGTTACAGCAGCTACAGCCTGGAGTTTAAAAGATAAAGAGTTGCTAGGGTCACCCTAATGTATTCATATTGCACCTGTTCTATATAGGACTTTTCTCCACTAATAGGCGATTAAATGTAAATCCTAATGTACATTTCATTTTATGTGCAATATGGGTTAGTTACTGTTGCTATGGAAACCTTCATTTTGCATTTACTGATTTTAATTCTGTGACATTTGCTGACTTTAGTACAATGTAAAGTTTATAAATATAACATACAGGTTTGTGGAGGGTTTTTTTTAAGGATTCAATTTGCATAGCTAATTCTCTCACAAATCTCTAGGTACATTAGGTGAAAAAGCATTAAACTGATCCCTACCAACAGTAATCAGCACAAACCAGGCTATTTCTAGAAATAAGGATTGCCATCGATCCTCAAAAATCTCTCCTCACTAACCAAATACTCCATCCATTGTATAAGCCTTTAACCATTGATTCAGTGAAAATTTCCCAATGTGGAATTTGTATAGTGCTTTCTTTTTCTTTTTCTTTTTTTTTTCTTAGAGACAAAGTCTTACTCTGTCATCCAGACTGGAGTGCAGTGGTGCCGTCATAGCTCACTACAACCTCGAACTCCTGGGCTGAAACAATCACCGGGTCTCAGACTCTCGAGTAGCTGGGATGGCAGGCGTGTGCCACCACACCTGACTAGAGCTTTTATTTATTCCAAACATTTTCAAATCCGTTACCTTTAATATGAATCTGGCAAGAGAGACAGGCCAGATGTGGTTTGAAAAAGAAAATGATGTCACTTTGGAGACTACTTCCAATCCAGGGCAATCCTCTGACTTTCAACTGGAACTTCAAGGGGATCATTGCAACAAATCATTCTCTTTTCCTTCTTATTCTAAGTTGTCTTAGTTGTCTTTGTGTCTTTGGAATCTAACATAGTTCCCACTATGTGGAATAAACACAAGTTGTCTGGGGTCCTTCATGCTTTTCAGGTGTCCTTAAATTTTTAAAAATTCTCTGATCATTGTCATTTAACAGATATAGAAACTGAGACCCATTATGCAAATCATCTGAAGTCATCTAGCAACACTGGGAAAGTCAATGCATCCATAAGAGTTTATTAAACTGACGTGTGTTTATGATGAGCACCCAATACTTTTGGAGGTATTCTCGCAGGCATAGGTGAAAATTCTTGTCACTGTTATAGATCCACAGAGAAATCAATTACTTTAGAATATTCCCAGAAAAAAACCTGGATTCAGGAAACCATACACATACATACGTAGGTAGAAAACAGGGTGCGTACAAGAAACATTTTAAGTGATGGCATCAAAGCCTGAACAATCAATAGAAGAAATAAATTTAACCAACATTTGTTGAGCTTCCACATTGTGTCAGACACTGCTTAGTAGACACCTTGGAAGAGCAAAATGTCTGCAGTTGCACCCGAAGAAGAAGAAAGGGGATAAAAGAAAACTAAAATGCCATACTTAAAACTTAGAGGGAAAGAGAAGACAGACCAACCAAATGGCAAATGGCCCTGAAAGAATCACAAGAGCTTCTCAAAGACAAGAGGCAACTGAAGGAAAACAGAGCCACTAATAACCAACGAGAAACAGAGAAATAATGAGACTCAAAAATGGCAAAGAGAATAAACTAAATCAATCTATGATTTAAAAAAATAAAAAGGATGTTGAACAAACTGAGAGTAATGAAGATATTGTAAAAGTTAAAGCCAATCAAAAGCAGGTAGGGGAAGGGGCTTCGGAAGTCCATAGCTCAGCAGAGGCAGAGGAGGCCATGAAGGAGCTGGACATGGAGAATTGATGGGCATTGAGGATGTGCTGTTACAGCAATTTCCAGTGGATTCTGGGAAGTGGATAGAGTGAACAACATTAAACCGTACAGCTATTTGGAGCTGGGAGATACATGTACATACTGCTGACAAGAACAGATAAAGATAAAGCCTGGGAAGGGTTCCTATTCTGTTATTCCAGTAACCTTAGAGTTTGGCTGGAGACCACTTATACTCAACACTTTCCATGGCTAATCTATCGCCCATACAATTCACTATCATCTTTTACCAGAAAACTATACAGTCCTTCTCTAATATGTCCTTCTGCATCTGCTTTTAAATACTTTGAAGCCATTCTCTACTCAGCAGCCTGAGTGTTATTTTCAAAATGTCATTCTAATGATGTACCTTCTCTCAGACCACCACCAAAAGGAGTACATTTTTCATAACTTTTAGAATTAAAACAAAAACCTAAAAAGCCAAAACCCTTAACATCCTATCTGTAGTCAAACATGATCTGACCTCAACCTGTATCATCAGCTTCAGATTGCATCTTGCATCTCCTCTTTGCTCTCAGAACTATGGACAATCAGCTCCCTCCTGCTACGGGGTCTTTGCGCTTACTATTATTCTTTTAAAATGCCATCTTGGCATCACATGTCCTATTTTTCTAGCTAGATCTCATTTGTTCTTTAAGTCTCAGCTAAAAATTCACTTCCTCAAAGGAGTCTTCCCTGACCACTATTCCCACCAATATAGGTCAGCTTTCCTTACTTATTTTATGCTTTCACAGAAACATGCTTGATTCTTCTAGTGCACTGATCACATTGTGTTAAATACTGCACATTTTTCCATTACAACTATACTTTAGTTGGTATGAGTTTTTAATTGCTGTACAGCTCCCTTACTTGATTGTAAATTTCTTGCAAGAAATGCCAATGTCTGTTTTTATGCGGTATTGTATGCTAAACACCTGGCCCTGCTCAATATAGATGTACCAAATGAGGGAATGAGTAAGATGTTAATGGATCTGCTGAAGAACATATAATATTCCCTCTTGCAATAAAGTCACATCCAAAGTCCTCAGACAAACATTCAAAGGCCTCTGACGCCAGCCTCTATTATATCTGAGAAGGCAGCATTTTGGCAGGAGAGAATGTGATGGTTAATTTTATGTGTCAACTTGACTAAGCCAAGGGATGCCCAGATATCTGGTTAAGCATTATCTCTGGGTATGTCTGTGAAGGCGTTTTCTCTGAGATTAGGGTTAGAATTGGTGGTTAGAATTGGTGGCCTGGGTAAAGCACACAGCCCTCCCCAATGGGGGTGAGCACTATTCAAGCTATAAAAGGCCTGAATAGAACAAAATGGCAGAGGAATGTTGGCTTAACTTTGCCTGGCTGTTTAAGCTGGAATATTGATCTTTTCCTACTTTCAGTGCTCCTAGTTTCAGAGCTTCCGATTTGAACTGGAATTGATACCATCAGCTCTCTGGCCCTCAGGACTTTAATCCACACCACCGGCTTTCCCGGGTCTCCAGACTGGAAACAGCAGAAAATGGAACTTCTCAGCCTCCATAACAACATGAGTCTATAGCTTATAATGAATCTCTTCCTGGATATATACCCTATATCTGCTTTTCTGGAGAATTCTAACTAACACAGAGGGAGTAGAGAAGGAAGGGTGTCTACCCTAGAAACAGGAAGTCAATTTAACATCACCATTCTATGGACATGGTACCCAAGCACGGAATACAGAGAAAACGATGTCTCCTCTTGGTGTCCAACTTTCTTTACACCTCCAGAGACTTCCTGTGCAGAGGTCAGCCAACCTCACCCTATTCCTACACCAGACATATTTGCTTGATGGCATCTCAGACCTTTCTTTCCCCAAACCAGATGCCCTTCTTCTTTCTCAACAAATCTAAATCCTACAATCCCTTATCAAACCGATCCCAGCCTCCTCCATGACGCCTGGCCCAAACATTCTTCTTTATGCACTGTATCTTAATGACAGAAGAGAATTTAGCACCATCTTGAAAATTCTTGGGCCGGGCACGGTGGCTCACGCCTATAATCCCAGCACTTTGGGAGGCCGAGGTGGGCAGATTACCTGAGGTCAGGAGTTTGAGACCAGCCTGACCAACATGGAGAAACCCCATCTCTACTAAAATACAAAATTAGCCAGGCATGGTGGCGCGTGCCTGTAATCCCAGCTACTAGGGAGGCTGAGGCAGGAGAATCGCTTGAACCTGGGAGGCGGAGGTTGCGGTGAGCCGAGATTGTGCCACTACACTCCAGTCTGGGCAACAAGAGCGAAACCCCAACTCAGGAAAAAAAAAAAAAAGAAAATTCTTCATGTGTCCAATGAAGATTTAGTGAAGATCAATTAGAATTCAGGTTCTGGGTGACTAAATTAAATCAAAACAGGCCTCCATTTACCGTTGGGCAGTTTCCACACTGCAAAAAGGCAGCTGACCAAGGGGAGAAGGAACGGCTGAAATCCAGAGCACTTTGCTAAGCCCCATGGAACTAATGTCTACCAAGAAGACCAGGAAGATTTCATTTGCACAAAAGGGCCATAGGCTCACTCAGAAGGAGCACGTTTTTCTAGTTTGTATAGACATGTCCCATAGCCTTCCGTGCCTGAAAAGACAGGAACAGCGCTTGTCTGCATGGTCCTTATAGTCAGTTGCCTCTCTCACTCTGTGTAAACTTCGGAGCCTACTACTTCCTTCATATCCCTCATTCATTCAAGCACTATTTAGATGATCATTTCTGCCCTTGGCCCTGTGTCCTCTGCTGCTAATACAAAGATGAGCCAGGTGAGGTCCCCGACCTCAAGAAGTCCTTGGTGGTATGACTCTGACAGTGGTGTGACCCTCAGAGTGGATTCTCAGTAAATAGATGCTAGTCCCACAGTGGAATGTGGGGACCACTGAGGAACCAAAATCGAAGTCGTCAGTCAATGAGAAGACTCTGAATGTGTCTCACAGTGAGACTCAAGACCCACTGTAACCTACCTGGGCCTCAGTATCTTCATCTGTAAAGTGGGCGCTGTCTGGAGAGGCAGCAGAGCTGACAAGTGAAGTTCAGCTCTGAACTTGGGAACACCCAGGTTTAAGTCACAGACGTAACTCTTGCTACCTCTGAAGCCCTGGGCTAATTACTAATTAATCTCTCGGCCTCACTTGTCTTATCTGAAAAAGGGAGTGGATACCACTACGTACCACAGCAGTGTGTGGCTTAATTGAGGCCATGATGTAAAGCACTTAGCTGTGGGACTAGCGATTGGTAAGTACTCAGTAGATATTCATCCTGATTAGCAAGGCTCCTGCTCCTGAATTTTTGAGATTTTCTTTCTTTTTTCATCCAGTCTCCTGCCTTCAGCTTTATGGATTTCTAACCATTCAAGGCTTTGAATGATTTGCTTTCTTCCTAAAGTTCTCTCGATACTGTTTTTCGGGGAGGGGAGTTTGGGCCTTTTTTTTTTTTTTTCTAAAGGTTGACTAAGTAACCACTTGGAAGTTCCACATAAATTACTATGATTAACTTCTGATAAGGATGAAATTTTCCACCCTATACTCAGACAATTTCTCATGGCCAGAAAAAAAAACAATTATTTTCTGCCATATCTTAATTCTTCAGTGGACTTAAAAAAGCTGCTTTTTTTCTTTCTCCCTCACCCAAGGTTTAGATTATAATAGGTTAAGAGACCTAGTTGCAGCCATCACTGGGGCATTTACGCTTCTTGGTTCACCTCCCTGTTTTGAGATGTTTACGCAATCTAATTCCTCCTAAAATCAACAGAGATGTAACATTGTTAAGAAGTTAACAGTGCCTTCAATTAAACGTAGGAATATATGGGTCAAAATTTCCCACATAGCACAAGCAACTTAGGGTGTGAGTGTGCATGTCTGTGCATGTGTATGCACGTGTGTGCATGTCTCAGTACCGCAATCCTGGCTGGGAAAACCTCTGTCCTCGCTGCTCTCAACAGCTCACTCTTGGTACCCTCAGTTATAACTGGAGGTTCAGTTGGCTATCTTCCCCACTAGGCTGTGAGCATCCTGAGGGCAGGGTTTATATATGGTCCTTCCTCACTGAGTACATAATGAAAAAAAACCTCAATAAAGTATTGAGGAATGAATGAGCCAATGCAACTCCATCCTAGACACCACAGGGTGCCACCATGAATGCTACTTCTTAAATGGTTTTAAAAGCAAAGCCGTAATAAAACTAACAGCAGAGTTCTTTCTTCTCTCCTTTTCCCCTGCCCCCATAAAAAAAGTCACAGGAAATATAGAATTAGGACTGGAAACCATTCCCCCTCCATTCTCTAACCACCTCCCCCATTCTCTAGTTATCCTAAGGGTATCTGGTATCCCTTCAAGGAGGTCTCCAGAGACCAGGTAATATTATATAGGGTTGAGCTCCTTGGAAGTACAATGGAGTGAATTAAGGCTGAGATTTCAGCTTCTAACGAAAAATGTCTTGACATATTTTCCTTTCAGACAAATGCCTGGAAATATACTAAACTATATTTTAATGTTTATTTGTTTCAAATATGGTATTTTTTTTTCAACAGACAAACGTGAAGTTTTGAGTCCAGAAAAAAATAGGTTTAAATCACCATCCCAGCAAGCAGTTTTTAAAATAGTACACACAAGTGATCATTTCCATGCAGTTTAATGCACTTAGCCAACAGGCATTAACAGTCTTTTCAGAATAACCTAACACCTGAAGCTTATTTTCTAGTCTTAGTTCAGATGCATTTTAACCTTTCTTAAAAAAAACTGGCGATGCAGGGCACCCACTGAACTCAGTAATTTTAGTAGATTCTGCATTTGCATTTTGAGCTTATTTTACGAGGACGTAAAAAAAAAAAAAAAAAAAAAAAAACCACCATCGAGGCTTCCTTTATGTGTGGGTTTTAAGACAATGGTGCCCAGAGCATTTTGAGGCAAAATATGGTCCTCCAGCTCCAGCCAGTTTGTGCGGAAAGGCAAGACTCAGTAAGATCCCTCACCAAAGAAGGTGGGAAAAAAATAGCTAAAGGAGGCTCAACAGAGGGCCAAAAACACATTATTTACCTTGATTTTGTGTTGGATGTGACAGATTAAAAACAGAAACCGGCAGTCCACCTAATCAGGATCATAGACTGTGGCTGAAGAGAGAACCTTGGTGTTCATAGCTCATCTAACCCAAGGAAGTCGGAAGAGGAAATAGACTCAGAGAAGGAAAATATTTCTCTGAGGCTTAAGTTTAAACAGGGAAGAGGGTATGCAAAAGATTCAAGAAAAACACACATTCAATGCACAAAGCACATGGGCCTGCAACGGGGCATGAACTACCATGCAGTAGAGGGAAGAGCCACACCAGATATCCGCCCATTTAGGGCTCGGGATGTTCCTCTGAGGTTGACAGATTATTTTTCCTATTCTACCAGTGTGGAAACTGAGTGTCAGAGACTCATGTCCCATGTCTTGGGTGAGGTCAGGTTTCACCGCTTCTTGCCTTTTTCTCTTCCCCATGTAGCCTTCTCCCTTGCCTCCCTGCCACATCACTGTGGGGTCCTCCTGCCAGGCTGACGGCCAGCACATCACTTCTGGTTCCTCACACAGGTCATAACTGTGCCAAGGCATGAAGAAAACTCAAGGCTAGAGGCCCCAGGCCGCTAAACGTTTCATGGCCCACAGTGTGGACCTCAAGGATGGGCAAATAAAATGTCACAAGGCAAGTTACATCACCTTGGCTTACGGGAACTTTGCATCTTTAAAAAAAAATACCATGAAAATCCATCCTTTGCTTCAGACACACTAGGCTAAAAATAGCTCAGTCAGCCAGTAAGTGTGTGTAATTTTTCCTTTGTGCATCTCCCTATCCACTGATTTCTTCCTCTCAGCAGACAGATGTGCTCCAAGACAGACCACCAGTCCGCCCTCCACAAAGGGATCAGAGTGTTCTTGCGCAAAGGCGTAGCAGATTGCTTTACTCCCCAGCCAACACAAAACAAAATAAAACAAAACGCTGTATTAGCTCCCTTGGCCCGATAGTAGAAGCTAATACTGACTGAATCCTTACTACATACCAGGTGTTGGTCTGAGGGCTTTCATGCCTTACCTCATTAAATTCCCTAAAACGACTCTGTGAGATGGGGACTACTGTTGTCTCATTTCGCAGATGAGGAAACCAAGGCACGGAGAAGTTAAATAATCATGCTATCATCCAAAGTATAGGCTCTAAAAGGTAAAGAACCCTGGCTTGGTATTTAAATACCTCCACAATTTGGCCCCCACTTCTTCTCCAGGCCTACACACACAATGATATACACATGAATACATATACCCCAGACCTTAAGCCTCAGCAGTGTCAAAATCTTCACCCTTCCTAAAATACAATATCAATTTATTTGCATTTGCTGTTCTTTCTACCTTAAACACCCTTCCCACCACCCTTCTCTAATTGGCAAATTCCCATTTATCCCTCAAGACCTTCCTTCCCTGTAAGTCCTTACTGTGTCCTCAGTAAGCTCTTCTAAGACACAGATACTGCCCTCTTCGTCTCTAGAGCAGTAATATCATGTATAGTAGATGTTCAATATCCATTAAACAAATAAGCCACAATAAAAATTGTTAATCTTCATAGGGTACAGTCACTATGCTAAGCACTGTACAAGAATTAACTCACTCTATCTTACGAAAACCCAAACACGTAGATTCTGTTATTCTCCACATTACCCATAGAGGCATCCCAGGCACAGATGGATAAATTATCCAAGGTCGCACAGCCACTAAGTAAAGAAAAAAATTGCATGACTCCAGAAGTTAAGCTCTTAATGCCAATACTATGGGAAAGGACATAATCTTATTGCACAAACTATGTTGTACTAGAAGCATATGTGTATGAGGCTTATTTTTTTTATTTTTTTTATTTTTTTTTTGAGGCAGAGTCTCACTCTGTCGCAGGGGCTGGAGTGCAGTGGCCAGATCTCAGCTCCCTGCAAGCTCCGCCTCCCGGGTTTACGCCATTCTCCTGCCTCAGCCTCCTGAGTAGCTGGGACTACAGGCGCCTGCCACTTCGCCCGGCTAGTTTTGTATTTTAGTAGAGACGGGGTTTCACCATGTTAGCCAGGATGGCCTCGATCTCCTGACCTCGTGATCCACCCGTCTCGGCCTCCCAAAGTGCTGGGATTACAGGCTTGAGCCACCGAGCCCGGCCGAGGCTTATTTTTAAAAAGCATATTACCCATGCAAAAACAGTGATCTGAGGCGGGAGGATCGCTTGAGCTCAGGAGTTTGAGACCAGCCTGGGCAACATAGGGAGATACCACCTCTACAAAATAAACAAATAAATAAAAATCTTTTTTAATTAGTCAAATGTCATGGTGCACGCCTGTGGTCCCAGCTATACAGGAAGCTGAGGTGTGAGAAATTCGAGTCTTGGAGGTCGAGGCTGCAGTGAGCCTGTGATCCCACCACTGCACTCCAGCCTGAGGAGGAAGACCCTGTCTCAAAAAACAAAAAATAAAAAAGAGGAAGTGATAACAAAATGGCTGCCTCAGTGAAATGTGCCTTTCAAAGAAGATTGATATTGGCCACAGAGAATATCAGTCGTTATGACTGACACAAATATGAGTCAGAGAGTACCCAATCCCAAAGACCTCTTTGATCCAGTAAACAGGATAACATTACATACAAGTCATGACATAACCCACTTTTTGAGGTATCCCTTTTCTTTTTGAATTAAAGACACGTCCTTCAGAGGTGTCATAAATTAACTTGCTATATCCCAACCCACTGGTTCTAGATCAACACTAACTCTTTTTTTTTTTTTTTTTTTTTTTTTTGAGGCGGAGTCTGGCTCTGTCGCCCGGACTGGAGTGCAGTGGCCGGATCTCAGCTCACTGCAAGCTCTGCCTCCTGGGTTTACGCCATTCTCCTGCCTCAGCCTCCCTAGTAGCTGGGACTATAGGCGCCCGCCACCTCGCCTGGCTAGTTTTTGCATTTTTAGTAGAGACGGGGTTTCACCGTGTTAGCCAGGACGGTCTCAATCTCCTGACTTCGTGATCCGCCCGCCTCCCAAAGTGCTGGGATTACAGGCTTGAGCCACCGCGCCCAGCCAACACTAACTCTTAACATTAATTCAAGCTTCCTCTTCCCGGTAGGAATTGTGCTAAAATATTTTGATTTATGGACCTTGTGAAAGACTACATGCTCGCTGCCTTTTGACTCAGAAATAATACAAGAGAAAGAAAAGCAGAAATGAAAAAAGATCTGCCCTCAAGTTGGGAGTAGGGAGAGAGAATAAGGGTCTGTCTTGAAAGAGAGACAGAGAGGCCTAGATTCAAGACTTCTGACTAGTACCAAATGCTAATGGTCATCATAATAGTCATCATAGTTAACTCCTTCATACCAGTAATCCTCTACCTCGTTGGGGCATAAAATTGATTGTTAAGAATACTTAAACTTGTAATCTCAGCACTTTGGGAGGCCAAGGCAGGAGGATCACCGTGAGCCAGGAGTTCAAGACCAGCCTGGGTAACAAAGAGAAATTCTATCTCTACAAATCTTTTTTAAAAAATGAGCCTAGTGCAGTGTCATGTGCCTGTAGTCCCAGATACTTAGGAGGCTGAGGCTCAAGGATCACTTGAGCTCAGGAGGTCAAGTCTGCAGTGAGTTGTGATAGAGCCACTGCACTCCAGCCTGGGCAACTGAGCAAGACCCCGTCTCAAAAACGAAACAAACGAAAAAACAACTGATCTCAAATCATGGTACAATGGAGTCAAATAATTTTAAAATATCTACATGGTGTTAATTTTAAAACATAAACAGATGTATGAATAATTCAGGCAACTCAAAATTATATTTTAAGAAGATTTAAGGACATGGCAAAATACTCATAATTTTAGTTGAAAGAGCTGGATTCAAAAGGATGTCCAATATGCTTGTAAGCAAGTAAAGATTTATGTATATGTATGTGTGCATTAAATTTATATACTCAAGAACAGAAAACCAAACACCACATGTTCTCACTCATAGGTGGGAACTGAACAATGAGATCACTTGGACTCGGGAAGGGGGAACATTCACACACCGGCTATCATGGAGGGGGAGGGGGGAGGGATTGCCACTGGGATTATACCTGATATAAGATGATAAATTGATGGTGCTGACGAGATTGATGGGTTACAGCACACCAGACATGGCAAAAGGTATACAATATTGTAACAAACCTGCATGTTATGCACATGTACTACCCTAGAACTTTTAACGTATAATAATATAAAAAAAAAAGGTAAAATAAATAAATAAAATAAATAAATTTATATACTACATGTTCACAGCAATTTTGTATTGCATGGTAAAATTAAAACGACGATTTTCTCTACCTCTTTGAACACATTTTGTATTTCACAAATACTCTACATTAATAATGTACCATGTTTTAAAACTTTAAAAAAGGAGACATGTCTTTTAAAGCACATGCAACTTTATTCTAAATAAACTGGCAAAGGAAATCATAAATTCAAAAGCAATGAAGGTTAGTGATGTGTTTTCAACATCAATAGCATGACACTAAAATCAACACTGTTTTAAGACATTTGGATAACTGAAAAAGGAGATATGGACTTGGAATATAAAAGTTTTTATAGTGTTGAGGTATAGATTAGTGGTTGGTAAGTGTGTTTGGATTTGGTCAGTTCCTGGTAATTACGTAGTGACAGGAGAGTGCTAAGACTTGAAAAATTATATATAATAACTTGAGATGGCTTGTGAATTGACAGCACTGTTGGTCCAAGTTAGCCCCGCTTGGATTTGGCTTCTACACTTCCATAATCAGGAGCTTGGGCTAGATGATCTCATAACCATTCCAGCCCTGAATTCTAGGATTCATCTAATTTGGGAGTAGTAGGTTCCATCAAATCAGAACCTTTCAAAGGCAGGTAATATGCACTGACGGTTTAATTTTAATTTCAAGTAACAAATGTCAGCCAACTACATGGTAATCATGTTAACCTTGTAAGGTCTAAAAAAGGTTGTTTTCTGTGTGTATTGCCAATTGGTCAGTTTTATATATTGGTTTAGCTTTTTCTTGTCTACATAGATTTTCAGTATCAAGATCAAATTTTCACGAGTCCTAAGAAATGACCTACGTTGGGAAGAGAAGTTTAACACATCCTAACTCCTACCGAAAGGAAAAGAAAAAAAAAGGGCTACAAATTATTTAATGTTTGAGTTACACAAGATGTTACTCTATAAAGGTTGACAAAAATTATTCTTGGCCGGGCGCGGTGGCTCAAGCCTGTAATCCCAGCACTTTGGGAGGCCGAGACGGGCGGATCACGAGGTCAGGAGATCGAGACCATCCTGGCTAACACGGTGAAACCCCGTCTCTACTAAAAAAAATACAAAAGCTAGCCGGGCGAGGTGGCGGGCGCCTGTCGTCCCAGCTACTCCAGAGGCTGAGGCAGGAGAATGGTGTAAACTCGGGAGGCGGAGCTTGCAGTGAGCTGAGATCCGGCCACTGCACTCCAGCCCGGGCGACAGAGCAAGACTCCGTCTCAAAAAAAAAAAAAAAAAAAAAATTATTCTTAATATAGGACTATAGAAAACATAGGTGCCCTGGTCAGAGAAATGAAGTGTCGGACAATGTATGTAATTTGCAGAATTCAACAGGAAAAATAAAAAAGGTGCTACACTGAAATGAGTGGGGGAAATCAGCATAGTGTAATGCCCAATTGCATCTGTACAAAAAAGAGACAGGTAGCATTACTACCCATCCACCTGATCGCTGTGGCCAGAAAGATACCATATGGTACAGTTCAGCACATCGCTACTTCCACCATTGTGTGCATTTTCACTGTGTGAGGAGTAAGCCACAAGGTGTCACAGTGAGTCAATTGGAAGGGCTGTTATCAGTCCAGACACGCCAGTGGTGCTTCAGGCTTCTGACCAGTGCTGACCCGGCTCCCCTGGAGAAATCTGTGCTGGGCTGCATATTGAGAAGCCTGCCTCCTTAGAAGAAATGGCCAGTCAAGGCCAGTGGATGTGTGCTCTCCAGCCCTCTCCTGGGGCCCCCATTCAGACAACCCTGCAAAGGCACTGGTGAAAGGGAACATTTTAATGTTTTGTTGTCTCCACTGAGTTCTTAAATGGAGAAAACCCCAATCACAGCTTTTTCCCAACAAGACAGGGTACACATGGTCTCATACATTGGTGAACCCTTACTACTTAACCATAGGCATGCCTAAGAGATCATTCTAGCCTTGAATTTGCAGGAGATTGTGACTACTCTGCCATTACTCTCCCATAACAAGGTATATGATTATTGTATCATCCCTGCAATATAACAGTGAAAAGCCCCTTTGGCATTATCACACGAGAACAACCAAACTCAAGAGTTCTAGATCATGTTATTGCAAGTTTTGTTTATTAAATTGAAATATGCTAGTGCAGGCATGTAAAAAGTATTTTTAAAGATACTTTTAAGAAATGAAGCAATGTTTGGCATTACTTACACTACTTAATTTGCTGATAAAATCCAGAATGAGGGTATCGTCGTCATCATCATCAGCATCATCATCATAGTTCCCATTGATGTGGCACCTATCATATACCAGGCATTGTACATGCGTTCATTCTTTACTTCACAATGTAACACTCAGGCTAAGGAAACTGAGGCTCAGAAAATTTAAGAAACTTCCTGAATATTATACAGCAAGTAAAAGACAAACTCAGAGTTTGGACCCAAATCTGTCTTATTATTAAGTCATACTGAGGTTGAAGCCTTTATGCTCAAGGCTGGTCACTCTTTTCATTCCAGAAGAAAAAACTATTGGTGAAAAAAATTGTTCATGTTCCCTAACCAAAAACTGCACACATACACAAGCACAATCTGATTAGGACAAATCTCTCTCTCTCTCTCTTTCTCTTTCTCTCTCTCTCTGTCTGTCTGACACACACACACACACACACACACACACACACACACAACCAGTTAGCAAACACAAAGTTATTATAGACCACAGCATCTTATACTGTTAGGACTTCCCATATTTTCTGTTGTGCAAATCACTTCAAATAAGCTAATTAATGGCCCCGAAAGCACTTACCTAAAATGCAAAGTGCTCCAGGAAATGTAACATATTATCATGATTCATATTGTAATTCATGACTGTAGGCCCCCAGGTAGATACAGAGAGAGAGAAGCAGCAGAAATATCAAATGAAAAAAGAAACACTAGGATAAGTATAAGCATTTTTAATCATAAGTCAGGAGATTCCCAACAGATTTGCACTATCCAGAGGGCAAAATAGTCAGGTCAACACTCCCTTCACAGAAGAAATTTTGTTTTCTTGGGGCTTCTTTTTCCTTTGGGCTGGATGTGCATTCTAGCAGTGAATGCTCACTGGGCTATAAGGCTCACAGATTCTTCTCCTACTGGAACTGTAGGCAATTGTTGGTAAGACTCAGGGAAAATTTTAGTGTCAGGATAGCCAGTGCTGGAACAATTTAATTTCCTTTATTCAATAGATATATTTTGCACATCAGCTATGTGCTACATAGGGTACTGGGGATGAAATGATGCATAAGACAATCAGGTCCCTGCCCTCATGGGGCTTATATTCTATCAAGGACAAGCAAACACTTAAGAAATAAACAAGAAGCAAGAAAACATAGGCTTCCGATAATTCCTATGAAGAAGGCATGTGACAGAAAGTGATTGGGGGTTAATTTTAATTGTTTGAGGAAGAACTCTCTACGAAGAGAACATTTAAGTTGCTCAGTACAGGACCTCCTAATTGCTGGGACTCTTTTCCTTTATTGTTCTTCTTTTCTTTGAGAAATCTAATTGATTACCTGCAAATAAAACCAGCACTATGCCAAATCCTAACTCAACTGAGGTCTCCTAATACTTAGCTGAGTTATTACAGAGAAAGTCATATATTCGGTGTCCCCTGACCGAGGGCAAAGGTCGTGCAGTGTGAATCAGCTTGGCAAGTTAATGGATCCCAAAGAAGCCCTCCGTGGCTCCAGTCCAGTGAACACTTGGTAGGAGATAAGAATGGACCATCAGGAAGGAAAAGATCAACAGATTCTTAAAACCAGAGCAAGGAGTTTAGAGCTTGTTCTAGGTTTGAGGGGAAGCAGGAAAGTCACATGATCTGATTTAGCTTTAAAAATATCACCTTGGCTGTTTGTGGGGATCAGATTATAAGGTGGAAAGAGGGGGCAGGGAGTGCTGTTAAGAGGCCATCCTGATTCCAAAAAGAGAGGCTGGGGGCTTGTAATGTCACCAGAACAGGGTAGATTCCTCTTCTTCAGAGGGGTCTGCCAAATCCTTAATGCTAAGCCTCCTATTTTGAACTGGAAGACTAAAACTTCAAATTAGGCTGGTCGAACATGGTACTAACATGAGAGAAGGGTGTGGCTACCAGGGCCTCCAGGAGGAAGCGGGCAGCTGGAAAACAACGTCCCTTCACCAGTATGCTCCAGGACAGCCCATACAGTGAAAAGTTAGATGATCCAGCTCCTGGGCTCTCAAATCTATGGCCATGCATGAACTGAGGTCTTGGTTTCTTGTCTGGTAAAGGAGAATGAGAATGCATGCATCTCAGGCTTTGTGGGTGGATCAAATGAGGAGATCTATCTTATCTTCAACAACTGGCAAGCATTTACTCTAACCTAACGACAATGGCTTTGCAGGTAGCTGAAGTGGTCTGCAAGGGTAGGAAGGAAATATCACCTCCCACAAAGAACTTCTGCAGAGAGACAGGATGTGGGGACTGACTTCCTCTCAGGAGTAGATTAAACTAGGATCCTGAGAAGCCAAACATGTTGAAAGTTCTTTCCCCTTAATGTCTTTATTTTCCCTAAGAATCCTAATTGATTACCTGCAAAGGAAGCCAATACTATGCCCAATTTAAATTGTAATTTAATTTCCTAACATTTATTTTGATTATTGTTTCCACTACAAAATGAGATGGCTTTTATACTCATTCACTACTGTTTAAAACAATAAAAACACCATCTTTCCCAGGGCACAACTAAGAAGAAGCACTGAATGGAAATTTAAATATTTTTAAGTAAAAAAACAACAAAAAAAAACCTTTTAGATGACCATGCATTATATTCAATAATAGTTTCAATAACTCTTCAGATACAGTGGGCATCTTAAGCATTCTTTTTTTTTTTTTTGAGACGGAGTCTTACTCCGTCGCCCAGGGTGGAGTGCAGTGGAACAATCTCCGTCTCCCGGGTTCAAACGATTCTCCTGCCTCAGCCTCCCAAGTAGCTGAAACTACAGGCGTGAGCCACCAAGCCCAGTTAATTTTTGTATTTTTACTAGAGACGGGGTTTCACCATGTTGATCAGGCTGGTCTTGAACTCCTGACCTCATGATCCGCCTGCCCCGGCTTCCCAAAGTGCTAGGATTACAGGCATGAGCCACCGTGCCTGGCCTTAAGTATTCTTTAATAAGGAGTGTAATTTGGGTTTTTTTGTTCAGTAACCAGGGTATATTTTCCATCCCTGGATCCATCCCTTGGAATTTCACTTGGTCCCTTTGCAAATTAAGTCAGGCCGTTGAGACACACCTAGTAGAATCAAGTTAGTGAATGGGATCAATTTCCAAGCCACCTCCAAAGTCAATTTGTCTTAGGAAAAAAAATGAATATATTCACATTAAAAATTTCTATAGGTAAAACTAGATTTCTAGCTCATGTTTCCTATTTCAAGAGAGGTGCTATAGCAGAGTAGTTACAACCTCTGAAGCTAAACTACCGTCTATTTGACCTTGAACAATTTATGTAACCTGTCAGTTTCCAGTTTCCTCATTAGTAAAAGTACAGATGTTAGTAGGTATTAGTATCATATGATGTGATCATGAGGGTTACTTGAGCCGACGTACAAAAAGCACCTAGTATTAATACTTGCCCAACAGACACTGAAAACTCCGAAGATGCTATTCTATGACTGCCTTTCAGAAAGGTGTATATACCTTTCACTACAGGAATACGCC
This sequence comes from Rhinopithecus bieti, assembly GCF_001698545.2. Lineage (NCBI taxonomy): Eukaryota > Metazoa > Chordata > Mammalia > Primates > Cercopithecidae > Rhinopithecus > Rhinopithecus bieti. Next base: position 551,680 of record NW_016806263.1, on the reverse strand, counting down.
CATGATACACTGTGTATTAACCTATCATGGCTCTCTGTTGTAAATGTGGTTTGTAAGTCTCCCTTCATTATCAAATTGTAAGCTTCTAGAAGACAGAAAATATTTTAATCATGTTTATATTTCTAGACATTGAGACTGTCATTGCCTAAGTATGCAAATTCTTGAAGGAATGCCTGAATTTTGTTTTAAGCATTAATAGTCGCCTAGGTTCAAATGCATGCGGCCAGAATTTAAATGTTTTAAAAAAAATCTAGGCTCATACTGATTTTAAAATTTAAAAGAAGGAAAACGCCTTGTCAGAAAATGACGAAGGTATTTGTAGTATCTCCGTCCTTTGGGCATTTTTTAAAATGCTGTGTTCTGACACTTCAAAAAGACATTGTTTTCCTAGGTCAGTTATATTTTGAGGTCCACCAACCAAATCCAGATAAGTAAGTTTATGAATTTTGTTCTTGATCATTTATAAAGTTGGATGTTTGGGGTTGCTTTACATTTTGTTTGCTTGTTCAGAAAGGGGGTGCTCTGTGTTCCTCATGCAAAATGAGTTAATGTGGACAACTGTAATAAAAAGAGATTTATGGCCCTGTTCTCCATATACTTTAATTTCTTTCTGAACCCCAAATAAAAAGCTAAATGTTTAAAAAATGCATAGCGTTTAAATCCTACATCATAATTTACACACCAAAAAGAGAGAAATTTAAATGTGCATTGATTTTAGGCTGATAAGAATCTGTGTTGAATGTGAGTTGAAAGTTCTTTTTTTTTTCCCTTCTTGGCCTCCTATGAATAGTTAGTTTGCAGCAATTTTTAATTAAAAACAGTTCCCATAGTAAGAAAATGGGGGAAGAAAAAGACTTCAAGAAAATAAAATCAGTATGAGCCCTACAATTTGTTTTCTGAGGCCATGTAGAGATCCTGAAAAATAGGAGAGTTTGGAAGTTCTCATTTTTAAAACTGCACTTTTGGTTTCATTTAACATTTTCAAAATAGCTTTCCTTTCCACCACCCAGCCCCCTCCCCCACCTCACCAACCCCCTTCAAACAACTAACAAAGTTCTGTTTTTAACACTGAAAATCATTCATAGATCTCAGAGTAGCAGCAACATTTTTCTTTCTAAATTTCTAGGGGGGAGAAACCTCCAAGTTATCACAAAGCATTTTTTTCTTTTTCTCCACCTATCCAAAATAACTAATCTCATTTTAACTAGATTCCATCTGAACATCAATGACACCAAGCTATTCCATGAATAAACATGATGTTACAAAGTGAAACGCTGTGACTGAAGTATATAAAAATGTAGCTGAAAGAAAAGAGAACTAAGAATCCCCCTCCTCCCCAACCCCTCCCCAGGGAGTTTTAGAGTTGAGCTGAGAAGGGGTGAAAATCAGCAGATTTAAATTTCCAGGTCTTCGAACATTTGTAACCTTCATATTAAATCCTGTAAAACTAAAAACTGTAATTCTAATAAAATCCTTGTGCGTACGGCTTCTGATTTTAATCACAGTTTTCTCTTTTGGAAGAGGATGTGTAATATTGATAAAAGAAAAAACCTCAAAACAGGAAAAATATACAACGGAACTCACACTTTTCTGGTGTTTATGGTATTTAAAAAAAAATAGCATGGTGCCAACATGAGGAACTATATATACTTAAAAATATCTTCACTTAAATGCAGACAGTTTTGGTCATTTGAATGAGAAAACAAGGTATAGGAAAGTATCTACTCTAACAAAGATTTGTGAAATGTACTTGATAAACTTTCTTAAATTGTATAATAATCTAACATTAGTTAAATCCCTTCACTTACAATGATGTCCACTATAATGCTTCTCATATATTTTAGCTATATTTTCATCTCAGAGCTGAGACCTAAACATGAAAAAAATCCATTGTTTTTGCTTTTATTGAAGCTTTTCACAGAACAAATTCTGAAGTCTTCAGGACATACTTTTATATCCTATCTGACTGTATTGTGTGTGCAGTGTTAAAACTATGTAATTGTGTGGCTGTATTCTTCCAAAATACATTTGGCACTGCCAAACCATTCAAATACATGAATTTTGGAAGACATTGGGTCAACTTTTGACAGCATACACAACAGAAAATGTAAACTCCTTTCTGCTGCCTGGGAATTACAGTGAACACAGTGATGCCAACCTCAGAGTTTTTCTTCATTTCATTTTAAAGGGTTGGGGGGCACCCACACATTTCTTTATTAAATTCCACTGAGATTCTGATGTTTAAAAAAATTTACTTTTCAGAACACCTAGCAGCATTTAAAACATGCTTTTGCTGTTGTTGTTGCTGTTTGCTCTTTAAGGCATGCCTATTCCTTTACAGAGAGGTGAGGTCTTATTAGTACTTAGTCACTTGCTTTTCTTTGCCACAAAGATTATGGATCTAAATGACCTCAGACAAAATAAATGTGGGGGATGTGAGATGAGCACTTTAGGGAGAGTGAGAAGCAGAGGCCCAAAGCTGCTTCAGCTCAATAGGAGATACCAGGCCCCAAAAAACTTCAGAAGTGTATTTATCAGGGAAGGTGCTAATATAAATGCGTTGGTTTTCAAATTATCTCCTTTTGTCTACTGATTCATTGATTGGCTAGTCAGCAAATGTTTAATGAGTACCTACTTGGTCCAGGAACTACTTGCTCTAAGTGCTAGCTTTAAAACCAGACTGGACCTTCAAGTTTTCCTCACCATTACCCAGTTATTTTATTACCATTTGTGATTTTGAACTGAATACCATGAGCAAAGAAATCATGTCTGCACTCTTTACTTCACAATACTTTCTCATGCTAAGAAAACAGAAAATCTGAATTTTCAATTAAAGGGACACTGCTGGTAATTTGCAAATGAGGAACCAAGACCCATGCCAACTAGTTTGTAAGAGTTAGAAATAATATTAACTCCCAATTGCCATGCTCTTTAAACTAAAACTTCCCAGCTTCTGAAGAACTTTGATTTAATTTAATTGGAAGAAAGGCATCGATCCCCATGAGAAAATGCCCTGGGATCAGCCATGGAAGGAGAGTAGGTAAACATCATGGTTCTTTACTAATTTCTTTCCGTATAAAAAAGGAGGTTTCTAGGAAATTTCCAGAAACTTGATTACAATTTCTTCATCACATACTGATTTGCTGTATTTTTTTTTCTAGCCAAGTCCATGTTCCAAAAGGAGTGAAGACTTGAGAGTATTACCCATTGGGGTGTGTGTGTGTGTGTGTGTGTGTGTGTGTGTGTGTGTGTCTGTGTGAGAGAGAGAGACACAGAGAGACAGATTAAGACTTAATGAAATAATACTATATACTGTAGGAGTGGGACCAGAGGAGAGAGAGAGAAGGAAGAGGGATGGGTGAGTCACTCTTGCCCAAAATGGTTGTATGCTTTGGCTAAATTCTCGAAGTAGTCACTCAAAGGCATATTTGATTTTGCATGTGAATAAACTAATAACTCTTGCTGAGTATCTTTGTATTTTATTCCAACCAATCCCTCTCCAGAACTCAGAAAAGCTTTATCATAAACAACAATTATTGGCAAAGGTACAGTGTAACTTTACATGAAAGTTATTTTTTCAAAGTATATACATCATGATCAAAATTTAATATTTAATGTAAATATTTAAATATCTTAGGAGCAATGGTTTGATTCTCTCTTCTTTTCATGTGAAATAAAAACAAATGTATGGCATTGCGTTCATGACAGTATTTACTGCTTAGCAAAGAAAAAAGAAGTATTGAAGCAATTATTTAAATAATTATTTGAAAAATTATCTAATTAAGGAGGGAAAAATGTAAAGGGTTAGCTCTAGGACACACCAGAAAATAGTTCATAGCACTTTACTGTCACAGGCAGGGAGGTTTAAAAAAATCTTTAAGATCTGTCATAGCAAGCTTTCTTCTCTTGGTTCTTGAGCTATGAAGTAGTCTTTTCTACTCAGAGCTAAATCTTTAAAAGTAATACCCCATAATCAAAAAGTTAGGAATTCCTGAGTTTAGCTCTCACAAAAACTAACATGGCATCTTTGCAAAGCATACTGCAAAAGGAGGTCTTTTCAAATGTCTTGTCTCAAATGGGAAACAAACATGGGACCATATTGAATCCAAAAAAATTTTTTTTGAGGACAAGAATAGGGAAATCTTGCAGATAAGTCTCCTAGCTCAGACCTAGCCAAGTGCTCAGTAATGGGCAGGAGGGCAGGCAGATATCAGAGAATGCTGCCTGTGTTCCTAACTGCAGGAGGATGGAGAAGAATTTCTGCAATGCCTCAAAAACTTTCTAAAATGTAAGGTGGACACAGGTCATTTTTAAATATTGTTGCTCTTCAAGAATTGAGCCATAATAGTCCCTAGCCTCTTTTTTATAACTGATCACACTTTTAAAAGACTATTTTTCCCAAATCTGTATTGCAATTAATGTGTGCCTGAACTATAAGACATTTTCTATCCTCCTAATTCTGAAAGCAGGCTATGTCAACCAATAGTTTATGCAGAGATTTAAGATTCCAACACGCAGTTGCAAAGATCTGAAGGAAATATACAAACTGTAACACACACAAAGCAACATACATAAAACAGCAAGCACAAATATCAGTCACTGCCAACAGTTCACCACCCTAAGCAAAACATAGTTTGCACTTCTGTAGGAGCTACTGGCTTCTAGAAAGAGCAAGGATACCAGCAGTCATATTTAGCATCTATGGTGTATTAACATATAAAGAAAATAGCAGTCATTAAAGACAACCCAGCTTTTAAAACATATATAAGTCCTTGTCCAGCAGTTAGCCAATCAGAAAGCAGGTCACATCTTGTTAGCTGTATTAAATACATGAAACGTCATGAATTCTCTATGGCTCTGTTGACAATTCAAGCAAGTGTGTTTTATTCTATAATGCAAACTTAATGGAGTCCCTTCCTAGAGTTAAAAGTCAATCTTCAATCTAAAATTCCACCAAAGCTATTCCCTAAAAGCTTTTTGGCATAAATCTTCTAGTATTTGTACTCTGCAGAGAAGACTAAATTCCTAGCAATTTCCACTTTCTAAAGTAACTTTGGTGTACCTATAATAAACTGCTTTTCCGAACACTTCCACAAAGCACCAACTTACAGGCAGATGGACAGCCCAGCAGCAAGACCTGCCAGCTGAGCTAGCACAGAGAAAAAGTCAACTGACATAAAAGATTTAAATTGCAGGAGGCGAGTCTGGAGTTTTACATTTAAAAAGTTCTGAAAGTCCTGTTCTCTCTGCTTCCAGAGTCGCTGGCTGCCTAGGAGGCTGAGTCTCCCTCTCTCAGGCACAAGATCTCAAATATGCAAAAACCAGAGCTGACTTGAAAGCTGAACCAGCTCCTGTCCTAAGGTAGAGTGATCAGGGGGGCACGGCCGACAGCAAAAGGAGAAAGTCTAGAGTCCCCTTGCCCCAAGCAACTGGTTTCTGATTTTAACACTGAAATATACTATGTGTCCCTCCAGGGCTAGTTCTGAGAAGTAGGCAGGGTTACTCGTCTGCCCCCCCCCTTTTACCTCGATTTTGGTGACTTTGAAAAGCAAAGACAGGTCAAAGCAGACTTCCTCTAGGATATATTTCTAAAAAAAAAAAAAATACATATATATACAGTCATATGCAAACAATCACAAAATTCCTTGGAATTATATCTCAAGAAACACCAACAGGACTGACTCAGAGCCTGCAAAATACCAGAGTTCTGGAAGAGCAACATTTCTGGAAACCTGGCATGTGAATCAAGTGCTGGGTTCTCTCAAGATTCCGGCAGAAACTGTCCCCTGCTACAAGAGTTGCTGTGCCTGGAAACCCAGCGTTCAAACTCGTGGATTCACCCCGGCGCTCATTTCCACATACGTGGTAGTATCAAGTGGGACACTTCCCACAGAATTCAGCCAGAAACCCTAGGAAAAGCTCATGCATAGCTTAACAAAAATACACAAACACATCCCCAAGGTTGAAGTACTTACCTCTGTGCGAGACTGCAGTCTCTTGTTCATCTCATAGATTCGGTACTCTGGCTGTACCATGTATGGTGTATGTCTCCTATAAAATGGGCCGAAAGGAGAAGAATAGAAGGGGTCATGTGGTGTGCTGGACATCTTGCCTGCTTTTCGAAAATCAAGCTAAACAGAGTATCAGTAACGTCCATGCAGAGCACATGGGCTGTGTTCTTCCCAGTACAAAGTAGACGCACGCACACACGCTCACACACACACAGAGGCAGGCAGGCAGGCAGGCTGAACACGCTGGCTGGGAACTGCTGTCGGAGCCCTCTATAGCAGGAGAGGAGAGGGAGAGGAGAGGAGGGAGGGAAAGAGGGAGGGAGGGAGGGAGGGAGCACGGGAGAGGAGGGAGAGGCAGAGAGCAGGAGATCCAGAGAGGGAGGGAGGTTGGCATGGAGGAAGGGAGAGAAGGAGGGAGGGAGGG
>NW_016806263.1:537051-544973 GCF_001698545.2 Rhinopithecus bieti | reverse complement strand
AGAGAGAGAGAGAGAGAGAGAGAGAGAGAGAAGCTGGATAGCTTTAGGCACCACTGCTTGTTTTTAAAGAAGCAGTTTGTGGAGAGGTCATTTCCTGTCCACACTGTAGACTAGTTCACAAATATAATTCTCCTCACAGTCTGACAAGAGGTCTAAGGTTTGGTTTTAATTTTTTTCCTCCAGCCAGGACCCTTGGCAGCCTGATTGCTAAGCCTGTTAGCATAGAGGTGGTCTAACCGCTGCACAAGCCTCTCACCCCTGACAACCACACTGTTGTAATGTATCAGAAATGTTGATTACTACAAAATACAGAAACATGGGCACTGTGGTGCCCCGAATTGGGGCCATTGATTCACTCACATGCAGAGATTTATTTCTGCACTAATCTCCCTATGTAGTTTTGCTTTACTTGCTGTTGTTCCAAGGGCTCTTATATTCTTTGCCCTCCACTCCATCTCACCCCCATGTCTCCCCACTCACCCCTCTTTCCAGGCACCTCCCTCTTCTCCCAAGACTTCATTCAGGCCCGTAAGGTGCCTGGGCATTTTCAGGTAAAAACAATCGTTCTGAATGTGGAATGCATAAAATACACTTCAGGAGAGCAATGGTCTTTTTTCCTCGGAAGGAAAAAAACAAAACAAAACAAAACAAAAAACCCAAAGCAGACCTCCCAATAAGACAGGAAAAGCAAAAAAGGAGAAAACTGCCACAAAAAATGACCATGGAAAATTCAGTTGAGTAGGAAATTGCAAATAATTTAATGGATCATCCCCAGATAACATGTCCAACTCTTGTGGAGACAAAGTCTATATTTTCCAAGATTGGTCAAGTAAACAAATCTTTTCCCAACTGTGGTATATGATAACTATAAGAAACCCCAATAGCCCATGGAAGGGGAAAGAATCTCTATAGAGAATGAAGCGATCTATAAAATAATCAAATTCTGCTAGAACCAACCATAACCAGAGATACGACACTTAAACAAAGCTCAGCCACAGAAAATTTAAATGTATTGAGCTAACACCTAGGTAGGTCAGTGGTATTAAGGAAATAAAGCAAACGACCACCAAAAAGCATGATGAATTCAAGACCTGAATGCAAATGCATGCAAATGAGACATTTCTTCTTTTTAATAAGCAGATTAATTAACTTTCTGCCCCAATCATGGCTTGGGTATCTCCAAGTCACTAGCCAACAGGGGATAAGGTATTGCTAATTCTGCAATTTACACTCTTAAAAATACTCAGACACAGAAAAGTGTATTGCTGTCTTGATCAGTCCTTCTTCATAATTGCATGAAATATTTGCTGAGTCCACCCCAAACTTCCAGCAGCGCAGCCCAACACACTAATGTAGCTTGCCAGGATGAGATTAGGGTAGGTATTACACTAAGGCTGCTTGGAACTTGCGCTAGGAGACCCCAAGGCAGGCGAGAATGCTTGGTTTCAGGTTTCATTACAAATCCAAAAGCTGGACCAAATTTGCTGCAAGGTTTGTCAAAACACACAACCTTCTAAAGACAGGATTTCAAACAATTTTGGCATGATTTATGTTTTGGTACGGCAGCCACTGCAAAACCTAACGGTTCCTTATGTTTAAATTCCCAAACTAAAGACATTCTGAGAGTTTAGTGTCTGCCTGAGTTTGTGCAAGAATGAAAGTAACACCTAGGCAGGCGTGTGCAGGCCAATACTAGTAAAAAAATGAAACAGTTCAAAAATCCATTTAGGAAGGCAATCCCTCTCTGAATAAGGTTCCGGTTTGCTCTCATTTGTTTCTGCAGCCCATTGCAAATTATAATTGGAAATATTTCTTGCCCTTAATAGCAAAAGACTCATTTCAGAACTATCTGAAACTTGATAATGCTGACCCATATCCCTGATTCTCATCCCGGCTACTTCAGGAGTCTCCGAACGGGTCCCCCTGCTCACAGATTCACAGGTCTCTTCTAACTTGTGGTCTGTCCTTATTCAAATCAGAATGCGGATTTCAAATAAGTGAAAGTGATCATGTCCCATGTTTTCCCCCTCAGTGTTTCCCAGCTGCCAGCAGGAAAATGTGCAAGTTCCTTAGGAACACGGCATACAGGGCTCGGTAAGACCCACAATTCTGTGCTCTCTCTTTCTCCCGCTGTCACACACACAAACACACACACACACTCATTCATTTACTCATTTCTGTGTCCATTCATTTATTTATTTGCTATACTTGATCTTCCTAAACTTACAATCTTTCTCATGCATGGCCACATTTGTACTTCTGTCCCTATCTTACCTACAAACTGCTACTTAACCTTCTATTCAATTGAATTGTCTCCTCCATAAACCTTTTTAAATTACACATTCATTTGTTTATTTATTCAACAGATATTCCATTCACAGTGGATAGAGGCAGAGCCAATAGCATGACCAGAGCACATTTCAACCCTAGCTCCACGTCCTAGTTGTTGCGTGAACCTGAGCAAATGACTTAGTCTCTCTGCACCTCAGTTATCTCAGTGCAAGATAAGGACAATGATAGAAACTAGTCTATAAGATTGTTGCTAAGGATTAGCAAATACATCCAAATGCATTAGAACCCTCTCACCTAAACGCTCAAATAATAACACGATAGGCTGGGCACGGTGGCTCACGCCTGTAATCCCAGCACTTTGGGAGGCCGAGGTGGGCAGATCACGAGGTCAGGAGTTTGAGACCAGCCTGACCAACATGGTGAAACCCCGTCTCTACTAAAAATACAAAAATTAGCCTGGTGTGGTGGCGCACGCCTGCCCAGCTACTCAGGAGGCTGAGGCAGGAGAATCGCTTGAACCTGGGAAGCGGAGGTTGCAGTGAGCTGAGATAGCACCACTTCACTCCATCCCAGGCGACAGAGCAAGACTGTCTCAAATAATAATAAAAATAATAATAATAACATGATTATTAGGTACCTAATATCTGCTTAGGTCCTAGGGATCATTGGGAGGCCAAGGTGATGTAGCACACAGGCTACCTGTCTTCCTGCCCCTTGCCCTCTAGTGAGAGCAAGGAAAAGACAGTATAGAGGAGCTAGTAAATATTTGGGAACATAATTTTAAACTCTAGTGCATGCTCTGTTGGAAATAAATAAAATAAAAAGAAGAGATTAAAACACCCCCCCCTTTGTATCATCAGTGTAGTTTCTATATTCTTCTATTAGAGGACTTATATTAATACATAAAAGAAACAAACACTGTCACTTGTTCAGTACTTGCTATGTGCCAGCCACTGTGCTGAGTGGCCTACACAATTACTCTTAGTTAATCTCACAATAAATCTATGGAATTGATTTGATTACTATTCCCATTTTACCTAACTGGAAACTGAAGCTATGAGAGGCTAAGAAAGTTCTTTGAAGTCATGCAATGAATAAGTGACAGAGACAAGATTCACATCCAGTTTGCCTGACTGCTTGCGTCTTAAGAATTTTGCTGCTCAGAGGTCAGATCCATCCTCAACTCGAGGGTGTTTCTGTTCTTTGTCCCTGGTGGCCAGCATGGTGCTGAGCCGATAGTAGGTGCTCAGGACACATGGACCTGACTAAATGGAAGAAGCAGCAAAGGATAAAGTGGCTCCCCTCACTTGGATTTTATTATTCGTTGTCTTGCTTAGTTTCAGACACTCAATGCCCCCTGCCTCGCTCCAAACCCTGGCCCTGAAGCCCTGCCCTGCCAAATCACCACTCCCATCTTTGTTATTGTCCCAAATCTCCCAGCATAGATTCTTAAATCCACAAGCTAGGAGTTGAATCCTTTGCACTGCCAGGTTACCTGGTTGTCTTTGTCGTTCATCTGTTTGTCTTCTTTCTTGCTTCTTGAAGGACCAGCTACGACCGGTCTTCTTCTGGGTCACGTATGAGCTAAGAAGTGAAGAAAACAGGCCGGGAGCGGTGGCTCAAGCCTGTAATCCCAGCACTTTGGGAGGCCGAGACGGGCGGATCACGAGGTCAGGAGATCGAGACCATCCTGGCTAACACTGTGAAACCCCGTCTCTACTTAAAATACAAAAAACTAGCCGGGCGAGGTGGCGGGCGCCTGTAGTCCCAGCTACTCGGGAGGCTGAGGCAGGAGAATGGCGTAAACCCGGGAGGCGGAGCTTGTAGTGAGCTGAGATCCGGCCACTGCACTCCAGCCCGGGCGACAGAGCGAGACTCCGTCTCAAAAAAAAAGAAGAAGTGAAGAAAACAAAGTGCGCATTTTAAGATTGTCAATCAGCTCCTTCAGAAAACCATAGAGAATTGCAAGTATGCGGTATTTGTACCCTGGCAAAGAATAAACAAGTCTAACCCCCAACACAACAGTTCTATTACCCCCAAATATTAAGCCATGTTCATTTACGCATCATTTTGTGTGTTGAGTATGAATGAGTTCCCAAAGTCCTCATGCAGACGTCCAAGGTGCTCTAAAAGCTAGCCTTTATAAAGGGTAGAGATGGCCTGCCCTTTATACTCGGGACCTCATTTAGCTACATTCACCGTGGGTTTAACCCACAGAGTGATTATTGTTCATTTAAGCGGAAATTCTTACCCACAGTTTAAAAAGTGAAGAATTGGCTGGGCGCGGTGGCTCACGCCTGTAATCTCAGCACTTTGGGAGGCCGAGGCAGGCAGACCACAAGGTCAGGAGATCGAGACCATCTTGGCTAACACAGTGAAACCCCATCTCTACTAAAAATACAAAAAAGCAAGCCAGGCGTGGTGGTGGGCGCCTGTAGTCCCAGCTACTCGGGAAGCTGAGGCAGGAGAATGGAGTGAACCCGGGAGTTGGAGGTTGCAGCAAGCCCACATCACACCACTGCACTCCAGCCTGGGAGACAGAGCAAGACTCTGTCTCAAAAAAAAAAAAAAAAAAAAAAAAAAAAAAAAAAAAGTTAAGAAATTCACATACAGTCCAGATTTTCATCTTCTCTGAAAAATTATAAGCTCTGACCATCCTTGGCCCCATCCCTGCTGCATGGCAATGTGCAGCGGGGCCAGCCTCTCTGTGCTTGTCTGTTCACCATGGTCTCTGTCACTCTACAGCCGTCCCCACCAACGCCCCTAATTTCCATTTACCTGCCTGGTTCTTCCAAGTATTTGAAACATTGTTCTTTTTCTTAATCTATCAATTGCATCCTTTCCAAATCCTTCATCCAAGCACTGCTTGCTTCAGCCAGTCAGTTTTCTTACCACTCTTCAATTCCCCTTCTCTACCCTTCCTTACCTATTTCTTTCTTTCCCTTTTTTCTTTTCTTTTTTTTTTTCTTTTTCTGAGATGGAGTTTTTGCTCTGTTGCCCAGGCTGGAGTACAGTGGTACAATTTTGGCTCACTGCAACCTCCTCCACCTCCTGGGTTCAAGCAAGTCTCCCACCTCAGCCTCCTAGGTAGATGGGAATATAGGTGCTCACCACCATGCCTGGCTAATTTTTGTATTTTTAGTAGAGACAGGGTTTCACCATGTTAGCCAGGCTGGTCTCGAACTCCTGACCTCAGGTGATCTACCCGCTTTGGCCTCCCAAAAAGCTAGGATTACAGGTGTGAGCCACCACACCCGACCCTTTCTTACCTATTTCTGTGCCCTATACAACTTCTGCTTCTTTGGTCAATAAGCATTTAACTAATAGGTAAAGGAGGGCTGGGCGCGGTGGCTCACGCCTGTAATCCCAACACTTTGGGAGGCCAAAGAGGGCAGATCACGAGGTCAGGAGATCGAGACCATCCTGGCTAATACAGCGAAACCCTGTCTCTACTGAAAATGCAAAAAATTAGCCAGGCGTGGTGGTGGGCGCCTATAGTCCCAGCTACTCAGAAGGCTGAGGCAGGAGAATGGCGTGAACCCGGGAGGCAGAGCTTGCAGTGAGCCGAGATTGCACCGCTGCATTCCAGCATGGGCAACAGAGCGAGACTCCATCTCAAAAAAAAAAAAAAAAAAAAAAAAAAAAAAAAAAAAAAAAAAAAAAAAAAAAGTAAAGGTGAGGTAGAACTGAGATGTGGTGAGGAATACAGACAAATGAAAACATAGAAGGCGTGGCAGATTTCAACCCTGGTGCCACCACTTAGCTGTCATGTGAACCTGAGCAAATGACTCAGTCTCAATGCACCTCAGTCATCTCATTGCAAGATGGGGACAATGATAGAAACTAGTCTGTCTATAAGATAGTCAGTCACTAAGGATTAGCAAATACATCTGAAAGCATTAGAACCCTCACATCTAAATGCTCAAATAATAACATGATTATTAGGTACCCAACATCTGCTTAGGTGCTAGGGATCATTGGGTGTCCAAGGTGATGTGGCACACAGGCTACCTGCCTTCCTGCCCCTTGCCATCTAGTCTCTGCCTTCAGGAAACTTAACGGACATGCAAAACTATGCTTCCTTCATTCAACAAGGTATATACTGAGCCCCTACCATGTACTAAGCATCATGCCAAGTACTGGGAATATTGCCCCAACGACCAAGCCAAAGGAAACACAGAGCTAATCCCTGACTCCAGGAGAGAGGTGATCTAGAATAATTTGTCAGCCATGAACTTTGGAGCCTCACTACCTTGGCTTGAATCGTGCCTCCTGCATTTAGCTGTATGACGTTGGCATTTCATCTGTCTCTGCCTCAGTTTTCTCATCTCATCTGTAAAGTGGAACTAATAGCAATTATATGATTCTTACAAGGATGAAATAAGTTAATACATACACATTGATTAGAACAGTGCCTAGCATTTAGTAAGTCCTCATAATTACTAGTTATTATTAGAAGAGGCGACAGGCATTAACCAATATCAGAAGCATATGTAAAGTGACACTGTGAAGTGTAGAAGACAGGCTGGGATAAGGAGGAGGCAGGAGCAGTAGAGATGTGGCAAAAAAAAAAAAGTCTAAGGCATAATATGATAGGCATCTCCATATTAATAAACAAAACGCTAATTTACAAAGAGCCTTGAAATAAGGAGGGATTCATTCAAACTAGTGAAATCAAGGAAGTGAAACTAGTGAAATCAGAGGAAGTGGTATTTGTATTTAGCCTCATAGAGCACCTGGCTGTAATGTCTTCTTGACTAAGCCAAATGCAATAAGAAATTATAATGACTAAGAAAGGCCACAGCCATTGAGAACAGCTTAGTTCAAGAGTATCAACAGTGAAATCCAACCCCATAGCACGGACCATTTAATGTTCATTTAATTATTAAACAGGTCATCCCTGAGTACCTGCAATGTGCTGGACCCTCCTCTTTTGCACTCTGTGGGCTCAGATCCTCTCTGACCTCCTACCTTTCCAACCACAGTCACAAGACTAAGATGAAAGTTTGAGAAAGTTCATGCCAGGCAAAGGGGACACCATGGAAATGAACATATTTGACATCAAGCAAAGTCAAGCAACTTGGTGAAGGTAGAGATAGTGAAAAGATGATGAAGCTCAATTCCAGGAGACCTGAAAGTGCCATCTGAAGGAATTTGCAGTTTATTGTCTGGGCACTGGGAAGCCAATAAACAGTTTGTTCAAGCAAGATGACTTGCTAATACAAGGAGGATAAATTAGATTCAGAGCGACTCAAGAATTGAACTATGCTTTGGGAAGTTGATTTTAGTGAACAAAGTCCCCAGCATACATCTGTTCCAAAAACTCTCAGAGCACATGAAACAGAAGACCCAGAAGAGAGATTGAATAAGCGCTCATTGTTCTTGGCTACCACCTAGAATTAAAATCTTTTATGACTTTGTGGAATTCTTCAAGGCCATCTTCTAAACAGCACCAGCAGTCATTGTCCAGGCGTTGAAAGTTTATAAATTGAATTCAGGGTTGAGAAGGGCATTGCTGAGTACATCAAAGAGCTTGGAAATCTGTCTCTACCCTGCAGTCTTAGAATTCTCTTGGATTTCCTTTATTGAGCTGTTTGCTGTCATTCCCTTTTTTTTTTTTTTTTTTTTTT
>NW_016806263.1:518533-536728 GCF_001698545.2 Rhinopithecus bieti | reverse complement strand
TGAGGTGGAGTCTCACTCTGTTGCCCAGGCTGGAGTGCAATGGTGCGATCTTGGCTCACTGCAACCTCTGCCTCCTAGGTTCAAGCAATTCTCCTGCCTCAGCCTCCCAAGTAGCTGGGATTACAGATGTACACCACCATGCCCAGCTAGTTTTTGTATTTTTAGGGGAGACGGGGTTTCACCATGTTGGCCAGGCTGGTCTCGAACTCCTGACCTCAGGCGGTCCACCCGCCTTGGCCTCACAAAGTGCTGAACTGGCATGAGCCACCGCACCTGGCTCTGATGTCTTCTTGACTAAGCCAAATGCAGTAAGAAATTATAATGACTAAGAAAGGCCATAGCCATTGAGAACAGCTTAGTTCAAGAGTATCAACAGTGAAATCCAACCCCATAGCACAGACCATTTAATGTTCATTTAATTATTAAACAGGGCATCCCTGAGTACCTGCAATGCGCTGGACCCTCCTCTTTTGCACTCTGTGGGCTCAGATCCTCTCTGACCTCCTACCTTTCCAACCACATCTGTGCCTGTATTCACCCAGCCAATACCACCTGCCATGACACTTCTACTTCATTCCTACTATATGTCAGATTCTTTCTTCTAGATCGCAGAACCCTTCTCTCTTGGCCTTGGCATGGCTAGCTCCTTCTCAGCTCAAGATGTTACCTTTTCAAAGAGGCCATCCATGATCAAGTTATATAAATAATTTATCCATGCTCCATTACTTTCTCTCATAGAATTCTGTTTGTTAGGTCTCTAACATGATCACCATCTGTAATTATGTCTGTATTCGTTATTTACTTGTATATTGCCTGTGTTTACTATGAGATTATAAATTCCACAAGTGCTGATGATGTGCTGGTTTTATACACCAATGTATAAAAAATACTGTATACTCAGAATTTCACATAAGGTCTGGCATATGCAGGAGCTCAGTATATTTTTTGAAAATAAATAGGTGAAATATCTGAATGCATCCCCAGAGCTGTCCTGGCAAATTATATCCCTTAATTCTAGGCCGGGCTATTCATATAACAGTGATGTATAAAGGCTATTTTTGTGCATTTATTCATGCTATTGGGTACTTACTGTAAGTCAGGTACTGGGAAAACCAACCTGGACAAATTTGATAACTTGAGAGACTCCCTTTCCAGGAACCAATTCCCTAGAAAGCCCTTTGTCATCATTAATTATTTCATACCCAGAAGACCTCAGAGCTGCTATTGAGACTCTGTGATCCACTTCTGACCTATGGGAGACCATGCAGCCAAGTGTCAAGGGCCCTGTATTCTCTATCCAGCTCTGAACCTTTCTCACTGTGAGAATTGGGTAAGCCATATCACTGCAGTTAGCTTGAATTTCCGTATTTGCAAAATGCAGACAATAGCACTAACTTCATAGGGCCCTTACGGAAATCGAGGAACATTTTCTGCCCCTAATAGGCAATGGCTGTTATGAAGTGTCAAGCATTGTTCCAAGCATTTTATAAATATTGATTCATTGAATCCTTACCACAATCCCATAAGAAAAAGACTATTTTGTTCCCACTCCCTAGGTGAGGAAACAGAAGCTCAGAGAGTCTGAGCAACTTGCCATGGGTTGTACAGGTAGTAGCTGGTGGAATGGGAGCTGAATGAGGGGCGTCTGGCTCCCCTTGTTGATGCTCCCAGGGGGTCCACAGCCTCTGTTCATCTCCACATTCAACTGTGAGCTGCTTGAGGGCAGGTGACACATGTTTTTCATGAACGAAGAAAAATATAAATGAGAAAATGAAGAGAGAATATCATTCAAGATTCTTCTGCTTATAGGAAAAAATAAAACACTCCAAATGTCTTAAGCAAAAAAGAAAAAAAAAAGTGAATGTATTTGCTCATCTAATTGGAAAAGTCAGAAGCATTTGAGTTCAGGTTCAGTAGGATCCAGGGGCCCAAATTACATCACCAGGACTTGGAACCTGTGGCTGCCCCTGCAGGCAGGCTTTCCTCACTTGCTGGTAGACTCTGCCCATGTGGTGACTGTGGGTAAGGCTGGGTTCATATTCTCTCAATTTAGCCCAGCAGAAAGAGAGGTTTCTTTTCCAAGAGTTCTGACAAAAATCTCAACTTTGTATCTCATTACCTGATTCAGACATAAAAACCAATCTCTGCAGCCAAGGGAGTGGCCAGTCCTGGGTCACATGCCCACTCCCCCAGCCTGGGGCAGATTGACCCTCCTAAATCCAGGGACCCAACAAAATGGCACGGTTCTGTTACCAGAAGGTGAGTGCATTTAGGGGTATAGCCACCCACAAAATATACATTCAACTCCTAACCCTTAATACCTATGAATGTGAGATTATTTGTAAATAGTGTCTTAGTGGATGTAATAAAATTAAGATGAAGTCATACTGGAATAGGGCGAGCCCTAAATCTGATGACTAACATTCTTACAAGGAGAGACACAGACACACAGACACACACATGAAGAGGGAGGCAGAAACCAGAGCGATGCAGCTACAAGCCAAGGAACACCAAGGACAGCCAGAAACCACCTGAAGCTGGGAAGAGGCAAGAATGGAGTCTTCCTTAAAGTCTTCAAAGGGGGCGTGGGCTGCCAAGACCTTGATCTTGGACCTCTAGCCTCTAGAACTGTAAGTGAATACATTTCTTATTATTTAAGCCAGTCAGTTTGTGGTACTTCGTTACAGCAACCTTAACAAACTAATAGAGAATGGATATGGGTTCTGCATGCAAAGCCTCTGTTATCCAACCACAAAGAGGCTGACTTGGCTCAAAACAGAAAAGAGTGCAAGGAGACCCTACCTGATGTCTTTTCCTATACTAACAAAGGTAATAACAATAACGATAATAATGTCATTTACTGATTACCTAATTGTCATGCAAATGTAAGGTCTGGTTATTCACATAAAATTATATCATTGGATCCTCACACCACCCCTGTTGAGTTATCTATGTTTTCCTCTAAGCACAGAGAGCTATCAAACAGAAATAGGGTCCTCCTTCTTCTATTTAGGTAAGATATTAATCTTTATATGAACCTTCCCTCCAAATCTCAAATCTGTCTCTCTCTCTCACAGACACACACACACACACACACACACACACACACAAACTGCCATACCACTAACCTGTGCTTGTCCCAAAATAGGTGGCAAATATTTACAATAAATGACAGCCTTTAAAAAATTTTGTTCTAACTTACTAAAAATTATTATCTGTGGTATCATGGTTGTCTCCTTGTGCTCTGTTTTATCAGAACTAACTTTGAGCCATTCCCCTGCCCGATCTGCCAGAACTGCTGTCACTCATCCTGATTTCAGCCATGCGCCTCCTGCCTCTCTTTCCCTCCCCTAGAGCTTTGTGAGCAGGCTCATGGATCCGCCGCTGACACCAGGACTCCTCCGGACACCCTGGAGGCTGGAGAAAGACAGTGTGCTGCACAAAGTCTCACACAGCCTGCCAAGGACAAACTTCCTCTGCATGACTTGGACCTGGACAATCGTTCTCTGACAAAGGAATCCCCAAGCCTGCGCCTTCGTGGAATTGACTTTTGAGTCCCTTTATTATTGAGACTGACATCTGAAGCACATGTATGTTTTTCTTTCATAAAAGCTCTACCCTAATCCAAGATCAAACAATTTATTTTGAGAATAACTGTACAGAATGGTATATTTTCCAGAACCAAACAGGTTTCCCCTGTCATTTGCCATCGCCTTTGAAGTATTTAATAGCGGAGGTAACTTGGAGAAATGACTGTGTTTCTGAAAACTGCAGTTACTCTCGCTCCTGTTTGCAAGGGACTTATCATTTACTCACTGCTTTTATCAATCTACTTTTTGTTTTTATCTGCTTTGTTTCCCAAGCAAATTATCATTCATAGTTTTCTACACATCATTTCTAAGAGCCATGGAGGATTTCCTTCTGGGAATGGACCTTAACTGATCTCAATGTCCCTTGCCGTTGATATTTGCATTATTTCCAATTTTTCTCTAATACAGCAACCCTTGATAAATATCCTTATATCTCTTTGTATATCCATATGTGTCCACATCAAAACTCTAAAAGTTAAATCATTTTAAGGCAAGGGGCATGGGCTTTGTAAACCTTTTTTTACATATTGCTGAATTGCCCTATAAATGAGTTCTATGGATATAGTCCCACCAGTAATTTTTTTTTTTTTTTTTTTTTTTGTGAGGCGGAGTCTCGCTCTGTCGCCCAGGCTGGAGTGCAGTGGCCAGATCTCAGCTCACTGCAAGCTCCGCCTCCCGGGCCCACGCCATTCTCCTGCCTCAGCCTCCGGAGTAGCTGGGACCACAGGTGCCCGCCACCGCGCCCGGCTAATTTTTTTTTTTTTTTTGTATTTTTAGTAGAGATGGGGTTTCACCATGTTAGCCAGGATGGTCTCGATCTCCTGACCTTGTGATCCGCCTGCCTCAGCCTCCCAAAGTGCTGGGATTACAGGCGTGAGCCACCGCGCCCGGCTCCACCAGTAATTTTTAATTTTGATTTCATTTTTATGTTGATGAGCATGATACACATTTATGAAGAAAACTCATGCAATACTTCAAAGTATGAAGCAAAATGTGAAATGCACCTGATTTTCTCCACTGTACAGGTTGTACAGAAGGACCTAGCAGCTCATCTCTTTGTGCATGGGCTGAGTTCTCCAGTCACCATGCCTCCACTGGGAGCTAGTGGAAGGAAACCCACCGAATGGATGCAAAGCACTGTAGCTGACAAATCGTTGAGTGTTTTCTAATTTTTCACAATCATAAATAACAGGGCAAAGAATTCCCTGGCATTCATCCTTCAGCACTGGACATAAATGCCACTTCTTTTTTTTTTTTTGAGACAGTCTCACTCTGTCACCCAGGCTGGAGTGCAATGGTGTGATTTCAGCTCACTGCAACCTCCGCCTCCCGGGTTCAAGAGATTCCCAAGTAGCTGGAACTACAGGCCCACCATGCCTAGCTAATTTTTGTATTTTTAGTAGAGACAGGGTTTCACTGTGTTGGCCTGGCTGGTCTCTAACTCCCAACCTCAGGTGATATGCCCACCTTGGTCTCTCAAAGTGCTGGGATTACAGGCATGAGCCACCATGCCCGGCCCATTAATGCCACTTTATGAGCATGCTTTTCTTGACTCCCTAACCTATATTTCAATCTTTTCTTTGATTCATTAACTTGAGTAAGAGGTTCTGAGCCCTATGCCTGGAAACTTGCACCCACAGAGTATCGTGTACTTAGCACATCTTGACAAACTAGGTTTGGATGCACTTGTTGATATGTGGCAAACTTTTCAAAACATGCAACATGCTGCGAGATATGTTATCAGTGACAAGTTAATATCAAAACGAATCAATATTCTATGGACACAATGGCCTGTATGTTCAATTGAAATGGATAAACATTTGTTGTCACCACAGTGCATCAGATCTGCTAGGCAAGTGTTGGAAATGGTGATGGTTAATATTATGTGTCAACTCGACTGGGCCACTGGGTGCCCAGATGGTTGATCAAACGTTATTCTGAATGTGTCTGTGCAGGTGTTTCTGGATGACACTACCATTTGAATTGGAAGACTGGGTCAGCATTTTGAAGGGAATCACCCCACATTCCTGAGGAAACTCGATGGCCTCCCTGAGGCAGGTGCTGTGCAGGACAATGCTGAGTCTCCTTAGGACCCATCTCACAGCTCCTGTTTGCTTCTAGACCTGTAAGCAGATGCAAGTCCCAGCAGCCCTACAAGTGAGGGACACAGTGTGACCCCTGAGGAGGTGCACTGCACTCCAAAAGAAAGACTTGAGTTTTCTAATGACAAGGACAGAAATCCAGAACATGTGTGGGAATGCACAGTAAGGGATGGGATAATAGTGGAAGCAACTTAAAGTTGGCTTGGGCTGAATTTATTGGTGTGGACTCACTGAGAGATTCTGCATTGAATGCTGTAGCTCAGGGAGTTTGAAAGGGCTCTAGCAGTTTGGCTGTTTGGTTGGTTGGTTGGTTGGTTGGTTGGTTGGTTGGTTGGCTGGAACATAGACCAAAGGGTGGGCCACAGTAACTGAGTTGGAAATGTCAAAACGGGTTTGATTTAAAGTAGAAAAAGGGATTCAAAGCTTAGGGAGATGGAATGTTAAGGTGGATTCACCATTTAAAACCAACTCACTCACACTGGAAGGGTCCAAAGACCCTTTCACCACAACTTTGAGAAATAAACTTATGTGAGGAGCCTCAGCGTCCTTGGAAAACCATCCCACAGCTGCTTTTCTACATAGGGCAGGTCTTACAGTGGAACTTCCGTTACTGAATTGGGAAACCTAAATGCAATGGGTGTGATTGGATCCTGTGGTGGCAGGGGCCATGTGGCAGCATCAACCACCTGAGGCCAGGTGAACGTGGCCACTGTCTGGCACAGCAGAGTCAAAGCACCCCTCAGAGCAGCCTGACTCACACTGACCCATGAGGCTAATTGATCATGCTGTTCCTAGAAGTGAAATAGACAGGAAGCCCACTAAATTCTTACTTGATGTGTATAAGCAAATTCTAGGTTGAGAGAACAAAAGTCTAACTCAAATCATAAAATCAGAGAGTCATGGCTCTTCAGTTCACTCAAGGGGAGACCAGTGTTGTGGGGTACATGGAGATTTCCCTTCTAAGGCAGAGAATACATTGATGCATCTGGCCCCACGCCTGCAAGTGAAAAGGAGACACAATGCCTGGTAGGCCTCTGTGGGGTTTGGAGGCAGTATATTTCTCATTTGGGTGCATTAGTCTAACTCATTTACTGGGTGAACCAAAAAGCTGCTAATTTGAAGGGCACAGAACAAGAGAAGGCTCTGCAGCAGGTCCTGGCTGCTGTGCAACCTGCTCTGCCACTTGGACCATACGATCCAGCAGATTCAATAGTGTTTGGCGTCTCCATGGCAGATGGACAAGGAATGCTGTCTGGAGTCTTTAGCAGGCCCATTAGGTGAATCACAGCACAGGCCCCCAGGATTTTGAAGCAAGCCCTGCCATCCACTGTGGTGAACTACACTTGTTTTGAGAAATAGCCCTTGGCCTGCCATCAAGCCTTAGTAGAGACTGAACCATGAGCCAGCAAGTTACCGTGGGGCCTGAGTTGACCATAAGGAATTGAGTGTTAGCTGGCCTACCAAGCTATAAATGGAGGCATGCACAACAGCACTCCATTATCCAATGGAAGTGGTATATACATGATGGGGTCTGAGCAGGTCGTGAAGGCACAAGTAATTTACATGAAGTGTCCCAAATGCCATGGTCCCCAGTTCTGCTGCACTGCCTTTTTTTTTTTTTGATAATCAAAATATACTTTTAATTGTAAAAGATGACTCATTCACTAATGTTCTAAAAATGTAAATTTGTATATACCAATTTCATACAGAATATCTTATGGTATGTTGCAATATATAAATTAACAACAAGAAAAAATGAGTTTACATTTCTTTAACAGTGTTGCTTGGTAATACATTAATTACATAATAAGTCTATGAAGTAAAAGTTTAACCTACATCTACCGGTTGCTTTAATTCTTCACTTTAAGAGCAGACCAAAATCAAAACCTTGGAACTTCTACTTTTCAACCCTGAATCAAAGAATAGCTATAACTGGCCGCGCGCGCGGTGGCACTCAAGCCTTGCTAATCCAGCCCTTTGGCCGGAGTCCGAGACGGGGGGCGGTCATGAGTCAGGAGAAATCGGAGACCTCCTGGCTAACCGGTGAACCCCCGTCTCTACTAAAATACCAAAAAACCTAGGCGGCGCGAGCGTGGCGGCCGGCCTGTTAGCTCCCAGCTACTCGGTTGTTAGGCTGAGGCAGGAGAATGGCGGAACCGGAGGCGGAGCTTGCAGTGAGCTGAGATTGGCCCATGCATCCAGCTGTGGGCTGCACAGAGCGAGACTCATTCAAAAAAAAAAAAAGAAAAAAAAAATAGCTATAACCCCTAAACGCACTGGATACGTAAAATATTATTCTTATGGAGTGTTAATGGACATATCTGATAATATCTCATATTGCTACTCAATTTGAAGATGTTGCACTCAAATCAATTAAAATGTTTTTCTTGCAAAATGCTATACTACAAAGTTTACCAGACCAAAATGCTTATCTCAAATAAGTTTACGAAAAACTTAGAAACAGTTGAAGCTGAAACCTGCTAGATCATTTTGATCAATATTCATGAGCAACATTTTTTTTTAAAGACAAGGCTATTTTTTTTTTTTTTTTTTTTTTTTGAGACAGGTCTTGCCTGCCCCCCACCAGGCTGGAGTGCAGTGGCCAAAAGATTCTTTTTTTCGCAGCATCACTGCAAGCCTCGCCTCCCGGGTTTACGCCATTCTCCTGCCTCAGCTCCGAGTAGCTGCGCGACTACAGGCGCACGCCTCGTCCGCCGCTATGTTTTTTGTATTTTTAAGTAGAGACGGGGTTCACCGTATTAGCGCAGATGGGTCTCTCGATCTCCCTGACCTCGTGATCGGGCTCCGCCTCGACTCCAAAGGTGCTGGGAATTACAAGCTGAGCCACCGCGGCCCGGCCAAGGCCTATTGTTTTAATTATATTTAAGAGCTTTAACATGATTCCCTTAGTGCCTTTTAATTGTCACATGGCTGCTAAACCAAGATCCCTCCAATTTAATGATTCACTGATATTACCTTGAGCAGAATTCTCAGGTGTCAGTACTTTTAATGTCTGCTGTAATCAAATTACCAGTACAAAGACGACTTAAACAAGAGCACTGCCCTCGTTCCATGAACAGCCACACTATTACAGTAACGAGTTTATATTCCACCATCAAGTTGTGGCTCTCCCTGACTTCACTTTGTGATGGAATCATTAAGGAATTCCTTCAAATTTTCCCAAAATTTATCTCATCCAAATTAACCCTTTTCAAAGGATATCCCAATGAAAGTTGAGCCTTGAAAGAATGGAAACACTGACCTGGCTGCACTGCCTTGAATTCCTCTGTAATTTTAGTGGAGTGAATGACCTGATGTTTTCGTGTGGAACAATTCGATTTTTATCGTTGGTTGGAGCTGGGAATAATTTTTTGTCTATAATTCAAGAGGTATGACTGGCAAAGTTCATTTTTCACAAAGAAAACCTTTCTGAAGAAGATCATGCACTTTCAAAAGGTCACTTTGCTGAAAGTTCAGTAACTGGAATACTGTCCTTTAGCTCGGATCCAAGTCCCCTGGCATTCATCTTCAGCAGCTCTGCGAACACCCTCTCTGCCCAGTTACCGTCAGTCGACCCCGCTGCTCCTGCACTGCCTTTTCTTTCCCAGTTTGGACCTATGACCTCATGGGGAGTCCACTACCATCAGTTGACATAGAAAGAAAAAGGCCTGGGACAGGTTTACCGATGGTTCTGCATGATGTGCAGGCACCACTGACTGTGGACAGCTGCAGCACCGCAGCTCCTTCCTGGGGCATCCTGAAGGACAGTGGTGGACGGAAATCCTTCTAGTGGGCAGAATTTTAAGCAATGCATCTGGTTGTTTATTTTGCCAGGAAAAAGTAACAGCCAGATGTGCGATTATATACAATTCATGGGCTGCCTCCATTAGTTTGGCTGGATAAATGAGGACTTAAAAAGATCGTGGTTGGAAAACTGGTGACAAGGAAATCTGGGAAAGAGATATGTGGATATACCTCTTTGAGTGGGCATAAAACAGGAAGATATGTTAGTTCCATGTGAATACTCATCAAAGGGGGACCCCAGCAGAAGAGGGTTTTAATAATCAAGGGCATAGGGTGATGCAGTCTGTGAGTACCAGTCAGCCTCTCTTCCCAGGCAACCCTATCATCACCCAATAGGCTCATGTATGAAGTGACCATGGTGTCAAGGATGGAGGCTATGCACGGACTCAGCAACAAGGACTTCCACTCACCAAGGCCAATCTGATTACGGCCTCTGCGGGAGCCCAATCTGCCAGCAGTAGAGACCAACACTGAGTCCTCAATATGGCACCATTCCTTGAGGTATCAGCCTACCACCTTGCAGCAGGTTAATTACATTGGACCATTTCCACCATGGAAGGGACAGTGCTTCATTCTTAATAGAATATATACTTACTCTGGAGATGAATATATCTTTTCTGCATCCAATGCTGCTGCCAAAATGACCATCCATGGACTTACAGAATGCCTTATCCATCATAATGGCATCCTATAGAGTATTTCTTCTGATCAAGGAACTCACTTCACAAGAAAGTGTGGTAGTGGGTGCATGTTCATGGAATTCACTGATCTTCTCACGTTCCCCACCATCCTCTAGGAGCTGCATTGATAGATCAGTGAAATGGCCTGTTGAAAACTCAGTAACAGTGTCAGCTAGGTGGCAGTACCAGGCAGGGCTGGGGCAAGGCTTTCTAAAAGACTGTATAAATCTCTGAATCAGCAGCCAGTATATAGTACTGTTCCTCCCATAACCAGGATTCATGGGTCCAGGAGTCGAAGGGTAGAAATGAGAGTGTCACCATTCACTATAACCTTTAGTGTCCCAATAGCAACATTTTTGCTTTCTGTTCCTGCAACCTCTTCTCTGCTGGCCTAGAGGTCTTAGTTCCAAAGGGAGAAGTTCTTCCGTGAGGAGACAAAAAAATGATTATTTTGAACTGGAAGTTAAGACGCCCACCCAGCCATTTAGGGCTCCTCATGACCCCAAATCAATCAACAGGCAAAGAAGAGGGTTTTTGTACTGCCTGGGGTGAGTGATCATGACTTCCAAGGGGAAACTGAACTGCTACTCCAATATGGATGTATGGAACGTAGGAGATTCCTTAGCATGTCTCTTAGTATCACCATGTCCTGTGATTAACGCCCATGAAGAGTGACCCAATCCAGGGAGGACTACAAATAGCTCAGGACCTTCAGAAATGAAACTTTGGGCCACCCCAACAGGTAAAGAACCACAGCCAACTGAGGTGTTTGCTGAAGGCAAGAGGAATACAGAATGGGTACTGGAAAAAGGTCATTATGAACACTGGCTACAGCCATGTGACCAGTTACAGAAATGAAGACGGTCATTGTCATGAGTATTTCTTCCTTATTTTGTTACAAGTATGTCTGTGTGTGTGTGTGCATTAAGCAAAAATTGTTTTCTTTCCTCTCTTATCTTCTTATTACGTATTACAAGATGTGTTGACTTTATAACATAGTATTTAATATTGTTAACTACATCATAATTTATATGTCATAAAATAGCAAGGAG
Source organism: Rhinopithecus bieti (assembly GCF_001698545.2). Classification (NCBI taxonomy): domain Eukaryota; kingdom Metazoa; phylum Chordata; class Mammalia; order Primates; family Cercopithecidae; genus Rhinopithecus; species Rhinopithecus bieti. The sequence continues at coordinate 525,500 of NW_016806263.1, read as the reverse complement.
AAGAGTTAACATCACTCAAGGACTTTATTTCCTCTTCTATGGAAGGGGTTAGTGCATTTCTGGTTGTACATATGATAGTTGTATAACATTTGGTGGAATTTTGACCTTTTAATTTTGTTTATTTGGAGAATAAGCATGATTTAAGAAGATGTGTGTGGGTGCCAAGTTGACAAGGGGTGGACTTGTGATTGTTAATTCTCTGTGAACTTGACTGGGCCATGGAATGCCTATGTATCTGGTTAAGCCTTATTTCTGGGTGTGTTGGTGAGGGTGTTTCTGGAAGAGATTAGCATTCGAGTTAGTGGACTGAGTAGAACAGATGGCCCTTCCCAGTGTGGGTGGGCATTATCCAGTCACTGAAGGCTTGTATAGAATAAATGGTGAGCATTAACTAAATCATGTATCATGACTGTGTAAGATGTTAACATTAGGTGAAGCTTGGTGAAGGGTATACAGCCATTCTCTGTACTATTTTGCAACTTTTGTAAGTCCAAAATTTACACAAATGTAAATTCTAAATCACACCACATGGTGCCATAAAAGATAAGTGTGTGTATATATCCTATACCCACACTTATTTTTTATGTTTGGCACAAACATTTCTAGCAATGTTTAACAGAAAAATACTCATTCATATTTGCTTTATTTAAAAATAAAACTTGTGGTTGTCATTTACTTTTCTAGTTCAGGGAGTAAGTGGGTTACCACCTCTCTCTCAGTCACTGAATGACATTAATTTTGCCTTTGAGTATTTATTATAGCAGTGTGTTTCCTAGAACAAGTTAAAAATTTTGGAATCCCTTTTATTCACCATGTAAATGGCAACACAGTCATCTTAGAATTCCACAATGTGTCAAGCTTCAGTAGTCAACATGGTCAGTGACCCAGATCTTAGACCACATCCCCTTGAGAGGAAGATATTCTTCTGAACCTAAAATGTTAAAGACATTTCTCTTTTGCTGCTGACGTCTTCATATAGCTTGTTTGCTTCATCCCCTGCTATGCTAAACTCTAAGGCACAATCCCAATTATTTTGCTATATGTGAATTTCAATGTGTTAGTTTCCCTAGTTTAAAAAATAAGCTCCTCATCTACTGGAACTTGGTTTGACTGCATATTTTTCTTTCCAATGTGTTTACTGCGGAAAAATTTGAGCCATACATTTTAGCTATTTGTAGGACTCTGCTTAAGGTTATGGTCCAATCTTGGGAAACTGGACAATTTCCCAAGATTCAAGTTGTGGGTTTTGGGGACGGTGCTGTAAGAGTGGTCCGGAGAATCCTGCCTTGGAAACTAGATCATCACTCAAGGGGGAGGGGACAATGGCCCTACAGATTGGTGTGGTCAGTATATGGACAACAGAAAGTGGCAAGCCGACCCTCATACCTGGAGTATGATTGCTTATTTAGAATCAAACAATGAAAACAAACAAAATCAAAGAGATGACATGAGTAGATCCATTGATGAACCGCCTCTTTAAAAATGACACAAGGTTCCGGCTCCCTTACCCCAGTCAGAACAGCCAGTTTCCCTCCTGCACATTCCCCACTCTTGAAGCAGGTAATGGCCTGACTGCACAGTGATTTCCCTTGAGCAACGGCGGTACCTGGGGAGCTTGCGGTGTGACTGCCTCAGCGCCTCCTGTCTCCCTCTAGTGACAGCCTCAGGGAGGGCAAGCACACGAACGTAAATTCTAAATCACACCACAGGGTGCCCTTATCTAAAGTTCTCCAATGTCTCCTCATCACTTAGAATAAACCCTAGTTATTTATCAGACTCTGTGAGGCCACTCACTACTGGACCCTGTGTACATCTCTGAGCACGTCTGTGTCTTTCCTCTTCCCAATACTTCCGCCTTCCTTCTGACTTCAAATACGCCAAACTAGAGTTCCCTTTAAGATCTTTGTACTTGCTTTTTACTCTCTGGTATTCTCTTTTCCCTAGACTCTTAAGTCTACCTTCTGATCATCATTCAGGTTTCATCTTAAACACCACCTCTTCATCGGAGTCTTCCCTAACTACTCAGTCTACAGAAACCCTCTTTCTTCATTGCACAGCCATATTTGATTGTATGTATGTATGTATGTATGTATGTATGTATGTATGTATTTATTTATTTATTTTGAGACAGAATCTTGCTCTGTCGCCCAGGCTGGAGTGCAGTGGCACGATCTCCGCTCACTGCAAGCTCCGCCTCCTGGGTTTAAGCCATTCTCCTGCCTCAGCCTCCGGAGTAGCTGGGACTAGCCAGCCACCTCGCCCGGCTAGTTTTTTTGCATTTTTTTAGTAGAGACAGGGTTTCACTGTATTAGCCAGGATGGTCTCGATCTCCTGACCTCGTGATCTACCCGCCTCGGCCTCCCAAAGTGCTGGGATTACAGGGATGAGCCATCGCACCCATGCATAGTCATATTTTATTAGTTCTTCAAGGAATTCATCATTACCCGACATTTTCTTGTTTAACTTTGTGTTTACTTCTTTTGCAACCTAAATGGAAGCTCCATGAAAGAACATTGCTTTCTTTGTTCAGCTTTATATTGGTAGAGTTTAAACTAGTGACTGACAGAGGGTTATGGGGCTTAATATGTATTTAGTAATGAATTGATTCCGCCACTTTCCTAACCAGCATCATGGCAGATAGAAACAATCATTTGTGGTAGTCTTCCCTCGGTCTCTACTGCATTTAAAGGACTACTCTGGAGATCTTGAACTCACCCCTCATTCAAAAGTAAATTCCAGGCCAGGCACAGTGGCTCACGCCTGTAATCCCAGCACTTTGGGAGGTTGAGATGGGTGGATTACTTGAGCTCAGGAATTTGAGACCAGCCTGACCAACATGGTGAAACCCTGTCTCTACTAAAAATACAAAATTAGCCAAGGGTGGTAGTGCACGCCTGAAATCCCATCTTCTTGGGAGGCTTAGGCCGGAGAATCGCTTGAATCTGGGAGGCAGAGGTTGCAGTGAGCCAAGATCGCACCATTGCACTCCAGCCTGGACAGTAAGAGGGAAACTCTGTTTTAAAAAAAAAAAAAGGCGGGGAGGATATTTAAAGAAGGATATTCTTATAATATTGCAATGAGGAAAAAAATCTCGATGGGAATTTTCCAAAGTCAAGCATAAGACCTGGAAGTCAATGGAGAAAGAATTGACAATTATGGCAATAAAATCATTGTTTGTGTAACACAGTAAGCCAAGTTAAGAGATAAATAAAACATCTGGTGGCAATATTTGCAAAATAAATGAATAAAGATTAATAGCCTTAATTTTTTTAAAAAAGTATATTTCAATAGGAAAATGAAAATAATCCTATAGAAAATGAACATTAGATATAAACCAACAATTCACACAGTACAAATCACCACTGAGAATATGGAAAGACATTCAACCTCACTTATAATCAAGAAAATGAAAATCAACGTAAAATACTGGTTCCTGTTAGATTAACAACAGAAAAGGTTCGTGTCTGTCAGGGAGGTAGAGGAATGGCCGTGGTAATCACTGGGGAAGAGTATGGATGGGTCCTGTCCTTTTGGAAGACAATTTGTCAGTGTCCACCAAAATGTATAATGCACATATACAATAATTTCACAGTTATGTGTTTTGTAATAACTGACATTTCTTTGACTACAAGTGAGATGAACTATTTTCTTTTTTTTTTTTTTTTTTTTTTTTGAGGCAGAGTCTCACTCTGTCGCCGGGGCTGGAGTGCAGTGGCCGGATCTCAGCTCACTGCAAGCTCCGCCTCCTGGGTTTACGCCATTCTCCTGCCTCAGCCTCCCGAGTAGCTGGGACTACAGGCGCCCGCCACTTCGCCCGGCTAGTTTTTTTTGTATTTTAGTAGAGATGGGGTTTCACCGTGTTAGCCAGGATGGTCTCGATCTCCTGACCTCGTGATCCGCCCGTCTCGGCCTCCCAAAGTGCTGGGATTACAGGCTTGAGCCACCGCGCCCGGCCAACTATTTTCATGATAATCATTCATCTGTATATTTTTCTATTCTGAACTTGCCTGCTTAAGGCCTTTGCCTGCTTTCCTACCATTAGATCATTAGCTGAGTAAGAGGTAGGGAGGAAAGGAAGCACAAAAAGGTCCCTAAAATTTACTTCCTCATACATGAGCTGTGGAACTTCATCTTTCACTTTCAATAGTGGAGCCAGTGGAGGCAATAATATAATTACAATCATTTCTTAGTAGTGGCTGTCAGGCCTCTGAACCCAAGCTAAGCCATCATATCCCCTGTGACCTCACGTATACATACAGATGGCCTGAAGTAACTGAAGAATGACAAAAGAAGTGAAAATAGCCTGTTCCTGCCTTAACTGATGACATTATCTTGTGAAATTCCTTCTCCTGGCTCATCCTGGCTCAAAAGTTCCCCGCTGAGCACCTTCTGACCCCTGCCCCTGCCCGCCAGAGAACAACCCCCTTTGACTGTAATTTTCCCTTACCTACCCAAATCCTATAAAATGGCCCCACCCCATCTCTCTTCCCTGAGTCTCTTTTCGGACTCAGCCTGCCTGCACCCAGGTGAAATAAAGAGCCTTGTTGCTCACACAAAGCCTGTTTGGTGGTCTCTTCACAGGGACACGAGTGAAAGGGGCCCCATCCCCAGAAACTTGCAATCCCTCATAACCTGCTAAAAAGATGAAATAATTGCATTTAAATAAGATCAAACTTATCATGCATTCTTTAATTCAATTAGCAAACATTTATTGACTATACCTACATTTGCCAGGGACTGTTTCCGTTATCCTTCCGCAACCCTTTTTTTTGCCCACTCTTACTTATAAAATATATACAACCTCTTTTTTTTTTTTTTTTTTTTTTTCTTTTTTTGAGACGGAGTCTTGCCCTGTAGCCCAGGCTGGAGGGCAATGGCACAATCTCAGCTCACTGCAACCTCCGCCTCCCAGGTTCAAACAATTCTCCTGCCTCAGCCTCCCATGTTGCTGGGATTACAGGCACACACCACCACAACTGGCTAATTTTTTCTTTTCTGTCTTTAGTGGAGAAGGGGTTTCACCATGTTGGCCAGGCTGGTCTCGAACTCCTGACCTCGTGATCCACCCGCCTCATCCTCCCAAATTACTGGGATTACAAGCGTGAGCCACAGCACCTGGGCTGTACAACCTCTTAAGAAGCAGTGGCATGGCAGAGGAAACAAAGCCAGCCATCAGAGTCCACAAAAAAGGTGCTCAAGATTTCCTTCTGAGCAAGAAGGGAAATTGTGTTATTAAAATTTAAAAAGCAGAATCTTGAAAACTTGAAACTTCTCCATATATTTTTTAAAAAGTTAACAAAATGCTACGTGTATTTATAGCTTTTTTGCCCATCTTTGCTAAAATGTATGTGTATATATATATGTATATTTATATATTACGTGTGTGTGTATACACATACACGCACACATAAGCATTCATATGTGCATATTTATATGAATGAATTTAGACAAGAAATGTCCTGGAAGAAGGCATTTGAAACATTGTCTCAAATGGTGAAATTTCATACTATTTTATTGCTTTTGTCATTTTAAAAAAATTGTTTTGCTGCTAATGCATACTACCCCTAATAAACTCAGAAAAGAAAAACTTCCTTGTGTAGTAGTTAAAAGTAGGTTCTGCAACCAACGGGTCCCAGTTTCTTTTTGGTTTCCTTTCTGTTACTTTCTAATCTCATGAATTTGACAATTACTTTTAAAAAGTTACTTAAACTATGCTAAGCTTTAGTTTCTTCACCTGAACCTAGCGATAATAACTAATAACTACTCTTACAGGTTCTTAGTTTGGATTAAATAAGATCAAGGGAGAAAAGTCCTTAGGATATAGCTTCACACATAGTAAATACTCTCAGGGTTAGTTCATTTCTTTCCTCCTCTCTTCTTATGTGGAGCAATGGTTAACGTCAATTAAACATTAGGGAATCTATAGGAGCAATAACTGTACACTCGGGGGTTTCTGGGATAGTCCCAGTTTCAAATATCGTATCCTGTTGCCAGACCACATGTACTGATTTTAATTTAGGATTACTGATTTTCATCAGGCTTATGTTCCTTTGGTCATCTTATAATATGGAATATCTTTGAGCACGTGCTGTGTGCTATCCAATCTTCTGTAAAAGTAGCTCTGAGAGTCTGATCAGTTGTCTGCAACATCCAGCCTCACTCATAGACAAAGTCTCTCTTTTTTTTTTTAAACGGAGTCTCGCTCTGTCGCCCAGGCTGGAGTGCAGTGGCTGGATCTCGGCTCACTGCAAGCTCCGCGCCTGCCGGGTTCACGCCATTCTCCTGCCTCAGCCTCCCGAGTTGCTGGGACTACAGGCACCCACCACCACACTCGGCTAATTTTTTGTATTTTTAGTATACACGGGGTTTCACTGTGTTAGCCAGAATGGTCTGATCTCCTGACCTCGTGATCTGCCCGCCTCGGCCTCCCAAAGTGCTGGGATTACAGGCATGAGCCACCGCGCCCGGCGACAAGGTCTCTTTTATACAGTTAACTGAGATGTTACCTGCCTTCCTTAGCAGATAGGCAACCTCAGCTCATTGGAATGCTAAAAGTGCTTCCCAATGAATATGTATTTGTCATATGATATTAAAGAATAAATGATAAAAATAAGGAGAAATTCTAAATAAATTTGTAAAGTAAATATAACATTGGTATAAGTTGACAAAATTGTATCAAAAAAGAAAACTACATACAGACCATTCACACTACTGAATATTTACCCAAAACTCTTTAAAAAAAATTAGCAAGCAGGAATCAACCCAAATGTCCATCTGTGACAGACTGGATTAAGAAAATGTGGCACATATACACCATGGAATACTATGCAGCCATAAAAAAGGATGAGTTTGCGTCCTTTGTAGGGACATGGATGCAGCTGGAAACCATCATTCTTAGCAAACTATCACAAGAAGAGAAAACCAAACACCGCATGTTCTCACTCATAGGTGGGAACTGAACAATGAG
>NW_016806263.1:480646-517937 GCF_001698545.2 Rhinopithecus bieti | reverse complement strand
GAAGGAAAGGACGGAGGGAGGGAAAAGAATAGTATCAAGGCTATTTATTGCAGGATTACTTATAAAGGAAGGAAGGAAGGGAGGGAAGGAGGTAGGGAGGGAGGTAGGGAGGGAAAGGAATAGCATCAAGGCTGTTTATTGCAGCATTACTTATAATAGCAAAAACATGGAAATGACCTAAGTGTCCATCAGTAGAAGACTGGTCAAATAAATCCTGGCACATTCACCCAATGTAATAACATACAGATTTATATAAAAAAGGAATGGCTCTATTAATACACACTATAGAGTAACACATAGGATCGATTATGTTAAAAAAGCAAGGTAAGAAAAGTGTGAATACTGTATTTTCTTAAATAAAGGGAGTATGATATATGCATATACTTGCTTATATTAATAAAAAGTAAATAATTAAAGAATAAGTCCTAAAATAAAAAGAAAATAGTCCCCCGCGGTGGCTCAAGCCTGTAATCCCAGCACTTTGGGAGGCCGAGACGGGCGGATCACGAGGTCAGGAGTTCGAGACCACCCTGGCTAACACGGTGAAACCCCGTCTCTACTAAAAATACAAAAAACTAGCCGGGCGAGGTGGCGGCGCCTGTAGTCCTGATCTGGCCACTGCACTCTAGCCTGGGTGACAGAGCGAGACTCCGTCTCAAAAAAAAAAAAAAAAAAAAGATTCGGCTTTGTTTTTTGATTGTCTTGGGAACTATGCCAAAATTTACATATCTTTAAAACAAATTTAAAATCAATTACTACTAATAAAAAGTAAAATGAAACAGATGAATTTCACTGTATATATAGTTTGTGTCAAATCCACAAAGAGAAAAATAATTCTGAATGACTGTAAATCACAATAATTTGACTGTTTATCCCTGATGGGTGGGATACACCCTAAGGACAAAAGGAACTGCCCCTCAAATATGTAAACTTTCAAAAATCTTCCTATTGTTTATGGCAAAGTTGATGTTGTCATTCTGAGACTATTGTGTGTGTATTGTGAAATAATGCAATTAAATAATTATGCAAAATATAAATTTTATTATTCCTGTAAAGAAAGGACTGTGGGCAAATGACCCATTTTCTTCAATAAACAAATTGTAGCAAAGGGAGATAGAGAGAAAGAAGAAATAACCTATAGATTAAAATAAATTTAAAATACCTATTAAGCAATCACAATATATGGATCTTATTTGAATTATCATTCAAACAAATAAAATGTTTTTACAAGAGTGACATTTATGAAACAATCAAAAAATTGAGTAACACTACAAACCTGATATTGAGAATTGACTGCTATTTTATGTAAAGTAATAAAATAGGGGTTATGTTTTTATAAGAATTCTTGTCTTTCTTACATACATATTCAAGTATTTATGGGTGAAATGATAGGATAATGCAAATTAGCTTTCTAATAATAAGAGAAAGGGAAGTGAGTAGAAGTATGGATGGAAGAGATTGCCCACTAGTTGACTGATAATCATTGAAACTGAATGATGGATACATGTGGGTTTATTTTGCTATTCATTCTATTTTGTGTATGTCTGAAATTGCTCAAAATAAAATAAAAAATGTCAACTGTTTGATCAACAAAAGATTGCTAACAAAATAAACAAAAAAATGCTAACATTTGCTAGATTTATAAGTAAAACAAAACTTCAAAATGAAGCTAAAATCCTAGGAAAGAGCTAGGTTTCATGAATCTGTAACTTTTATGCATTGAATATTAGTTTTTTAGACCCAAATACAACTTCTGAATAGTGTTTTCTATGCATAAAAAAGCCATCTCAGAGACACTAAAATTACAACTTTAACAATAAAGAGGCTTGACTCTGAAGAGAGACAGGCTGGATTCAAATTCGTTCTCCCCACAAACTTGAAACATAAGGTGTTTGGAACTGTGGCTGCTACAAAGACAACACTCAAAATTCCAGCCATCCTGATGATGACCAGCCTGGACAGTGGAAAGGGAATGAACCTGGTTTCAAATCTTGACCCTTCTATTTATAAACTGGGGAGCAAGTTATGAGGTTTGTCTTAACAACCATATATGGAAGTGCCCTCTGTGTGCTGGGCCTCCCGAAAATCGGTCTCTGCTGTTGAGGAGGTTACAATCTTGATGGGATTTAGGACATACTACCCTAAAATATGGCACCTTGGCATTTGAGAAAACAGCAGAAGCAGGAAGGTCTCTCTGGCCTTCCCCTGCCCGTGTCTTCTGTCACAGATTATAAAAGAATTCTCTGACTTCCGCCAAAGCAGATTACAGGACCCTCATCTCAGAGGTACCCTCTCTATACCCAGAGGAAAGAAATGTCCTTATTGCTAAGACACAGGGGCACAGAGAAGGGTTTCCATAAACAAGCTTTGTTAAGTTTCCCCTGGTTTATTACCATTAGATTATACCCCTGTTGCCCAATCACACTTCTCTACTACTATCCACTTCTCAAACTTAGCATAAAAACATACAGATTTCCTGTTCTTTGGGTCTTTATTTCTGAAGGCTTCCATGTCATGTCAAACTTACATTAAATAAATGTATATGATTTTCTCTTGCTAATCTGTCTTTTGTTATAAGGACCCCAGCCATGAACCCTGAGATAGTAAAGAAAGATATTTCTTCTGCCTCCCCCAAGTTTGTTTCTCACACTCCAGATGGAACAGCTGAGACTCCTTGGTCACTTTTAATCCTGCAGATGAGATCCTGGGACAATGAACAAAACGCCAAAAAAAGGGTAAGAATTCTTCCTAAGGTCAGCACTCCTGGATATCTGTCTGTAGTTCCCAGTGGGGAGAGGAAGGTAAAACCTTCTTGTCCTTTTCTTTCCAGATTCAGAGTATTTGTTTGCATTGTGAAATAAATTTATATGCTTTTCTCTTGTTAATCTTTCTTTCGTTATAGGTGCCTCAGCCATGAAACTATGGATGGGTGAGGAAAGAAATCTCTGTGTCTCTGATTCTAAAATTGTTATCCTAATGGTCACAGATCACAATACCTTCACTCAGTTGGTTTGCAAATGAAGTCAAATGATTCCAATGATCTAAACAGAAAAATCCCAATGTGGAAAAAAAATGTCTGCAGCACCTCAACATCCCAACTAGATGAAAATAGCCTTCAAGAGCATCGGACCAGTTGGCTTTCTTTTCTAACCATGCTGACTGCTGATGTTGATGTGCTCCCTTACAGGACCTACCCACCACCCAATGTTCAGCTAACTTCTGGTGCTCCTGTTAATACAAAAGGGGTTGCATTAAGCCAGAAATTATAATTTGGATTTATAAATCAAGCCTTAGCTCATTTTGTTCATGGAAATCCAGAACCTGTTTATCTTTTATTCATGAATTCATCCAATAAGTAGTTCTGAGTGACTACACACAAGGCACTGAGCTAGGACTTGGGACAATCTTCAAACACGCAAACAAGCCTATGTCCTAGCACAAGAGGAGAAAGACAAACAACATGCTTAATAAATGAGTAAATTATTAGTATGTTAGATAGTGAAATTTGCCATGGGGAAAAAAGTAGAAAAATATACACTGGGTGTTTAATATTTGTTGATTGATTGTTTTATATTTGAATTTTACTAGCCTTTATAATCGTTATCTACAACTCTTGATATTTCACAAGCAATTGCTTTTGCAGACACTCAGTTGGTTTATCAATAAACATAGAAGCTTGGACTCAAATGTGTAGCAAGAGCTCCAAAAGAAGGAATTAAGGCTGTGGATGTATGTGATTTGGAGCAAAAGAAGCTAAATTCTGTTTATGTCTTCATTTCCACAAGTCAATTATTTGAAGCTTCAGGTATTGAGTGATAAAGAGTTGGTAAGAGTTTACAGAAAAAAAAAGTTGGAGTTCACAATATTAGGACATCGTGTCATCAGTCTTTTGGCAAAGCAACAAACCTATTGCTTCGGTAGGGTTCAACAGAACTCCCATGTTACACTGAGTGCCCTAGAAACCTGGTAGATTGCAGCTTGGATTGTTTTTTGTTATTTAATAATTTGCTTTCACCCACAGTACATGGTCTTTGTTGCTGGCTAAAATTCCCAAGCAACTTCTGAATGTATACTCAGAGCTCTCCCCTAAAGACTATAGGAGAATAGGTAGCAGAGGCTTACAGGTGTGGATACCTCCCTCTCCAGCAAGGGGAGGCTGGGTGCTGCCCCTCTCATCTGTTCTACACATTAGCGCTGGGCAACACTGTGAACTTAATCTGTTCTTTCTCAGCACCTTTGCTGTGTAGGATCTCTTTACCATTGAAGCAGTGGTATCTCTCTAATTATGTATTAGACACATCAAAGGGGATTCTTCAACGTGGAGAGGTCTCCTCTGTGTACCCTTGCTAGGCTGCTGAGAAGTTTAGTGCCTGGTCTTAGATTTAGCTCATCCCCTTCCTGCCCATCTGGATTGACTTGGTTGACTTTTCCTTTGCTTGGGTTAGCTCAGTTGTTTGCAAACCAAATTGTGTTGGGTTTTGAAAAATAGTGCTAAAGTCCCCCACTCCACCTGATGAAATTGGACCTGAGATGGGCTGGAAATCAGTGTTTTATGATGATCTCACACCTGGCTTCCAGCCTCTGAGTGCAGCCAAAAAGGGTAAACTGGGGAGCCTTTGGCTTTGCGGTGACAGTTTTCTTGTCCTTGCTCTAGCACTTCCACCTAGTTTCTTTTCTTTTCTTTCTTTCTCTTTCTTTCTCTCTCTCTTTCTTTCCTTCCTTCCTTCTTTCCTTTCTTCCTCCCTTCCTTCCTTCCTCCCTCCCTCCCTTCTTTCCCTCCTTCCTTCTTTCTTGCTTGCTTTCTCTCTTTCTTCTTTCTTTCTGAGTAAAGTGAAAGCAAGTTTATTAGAGAAGCAGGGAAACAAAAGAATCGCTACTCCGTAAGTAGAGCAGCCCAACTAGCTTCTTTATTTGAGTCATTTTTACAGTTTTCCAGAACTGGGAGCCTGCTATTTATTCACTGATTCCTCTGAGCAGGTGGCATGATGCCTCCTCCAATCATTATCATTATATACAGGCTGCAGAAGTCAGCTACTGGGTGGACATCAGGTGGCAGGACTGTTACTTGGCTGCTGCCACTACAACTTGATTTGCATCATCGAGCAGTCTAGGAAAGAGAGTTAATGTCTGCCTAGTCCGTTCAACAGTATATGCCTGTTCTTTATCTTCTGCTAGATTGAAAACCTGAACTGTTTCCATGGTTACAAAGGCCACTTGATGGGGCAAGGGGCACAATAAACATGGCATGGGGCATTTAACATGCTAAATGTCAGCTTTTGTCTGGGGCCACATCCTGAAGAATTAAAACAGGACTTGTGGAGTCCGCCTCCATACGAGATGACAGGGCAATTCTTGGTAAAGCTATTCACACTGAGGTGCTGAACACTACACTCCAGGCTGACAGTCCCACCCAGCGACCACCCTCAGATAAAATTATTTCCATGCTTGCCAGTGCTCAAAAGATAAAATCCAAATTCTTGCACTTTTCTGTAAGACCTCAACAACCTATTCTGGTGAAATTATGCATCTCCTCCTGTAGACACACAGGTCCCTGGCTTAGCAAATTCCCCACTTGCTCTCCTTCGATTGGCAAACCTTACTGTTTTCTCTAGAGCCGTTTCATTTATCACTTTCTCATGTAGCCTTGGTGCCCCATCAGAATTTATATCCCCCACCCAAATCCTCCATGGCATTTATATTATTATATTGATTGGCTTACGTGCCTTTCTCACCAACTGGGCTATAACATCTTTAACAATAAGGCTTTGATATATGGAATTTACCTTTGTAACTCTCAGCAGTGAAAACATGGTAGACACTCAAAAAATACCCATCAAAATAAATGAAACCGCCTATGAAGTATTCTTGCTCTAAAAACAAGAACCTGAATCTTCTAGATCTATCTTCTTGTTTAAATAAAAGATGACATGAATACATAGAGGGGAACAACACACACTGGGGCTTATCAGAGAGTGGAGGTTGGGAGGAGAGAAGAGGATCGGAAGAAATAACTAATGGGTACTAGGCTTAATATCTAGGTGATAAAATAATCTGTACAACGAATCCCCATGACACAAGTTTACCTATGTAACAAGCCTGCACATGTACCCCTAAATTTAAAATAAAAGTTAATTTTTTTTTTTTTTAAAGAAAAGACATTGATGAAGGCACCAGAGAAATGGTACTATTAGGAGACAATCATAGCATGGATTTTATAGACAGTTGATGTGATTTCTCTAATAATTCAATGGCATGGGAAAAAAGGAAGGGGATAGGATAGGGACTCTTCTAGATAAAAGAAAAAAACACATGTTACAACCAAATGCAATGTGTCAATCAATTATAAAGACATTTTTGAGATGATTTGGGAAATCATGTCAAAGTATGACGACGGTATTAGATGATATTATTGTTAATTAAGCATAAAATAGTGTTTTGGTTACATATGAAATGTCCTATAAAGTAACCTGATATAGAAGTTTTTCTTTAAAATACACTATAGCAGGCTGGGTATGGTAACTCACACCTGTAATCCCAGAGCTTGGGAGGCCAAGGTGGGAGGATCACTTGAGGCCCAAAGTTTGAGATTATAGTGAGCTATGATCGGCCACTGCACTCCAGTTTGAGCAACAGAGTGAGAACCTGATTCTAAATTAATTAATTTAATTAAATTAAACTAAATACTGCTGCTGGAGGGTTAGAACTTTCAACCCCATGTCAGGACCTCTGAGGAGGGGAGAGGAGCTGGAAGTTGAGGTCAGTCACTATGGCCAATGATTAAATCAATCGTACCATGTAATGAAACCTCCACACAAAACCTCTAAGTTATGGGGTTCAGGGAGCTTCCAGGTTGAGGAACACATTGATGTGCTGGGAAGGTGGCACACCTGGGGAGGGGGAAGAAGCCCCTCACCACCCATAACGCCCATATTTTGCTCCATGCATCTCTTCCATTTGGCTGTTCCTGAGCTGCATTTGTTATAATAAAATGGTAATTATAAGTGAGGCATTTTTGCTGAGCTCTGTGAGTCATTCTAGGTAATTACCAAACTTGAGGGGAAGAGTAGCCTCAGAATTCCCAATTTTGTAGTTGGCCAGGCAGAAATGCAGAGGTCCTGAGGACCCCCTTTCAGGCTGGCATCTGAAGTGGGGGCAGGCTTATGGGACTGAGCCCTTGATTTGTGGGGTCTGTACTAATGCCAAATAATTAGTAACAGAATTGAATTGAACTGTAGGACATCCACCCAGTTCATGTCAGAGAATGGGATAATTGATTATTGTTGAAAAATGACACAAGGTAATTACGGCAAAATGTTGGCAATTGTTGAATCTATGAAATGAATATATGAGGGTTCATTAAAGTATTCGTCTATTTTTGTGTGTTTCAGAAGTTTCCTAACAAAAACATTAAAAACTTAAAAGAATATTATTTCCAGATTCATTTGCCTGTTCAAAGAGAATATTTGTAAGCTTTAGCCATGCTAGTGGGATGCAGTGGTATCTCATAGTGATTTAAATTTACATCTCTTACATGATTAATGGTGTTGAACATTTTTACAGGTGTTTGTTGGGCATCTGTATACCTTCTTTTGTGAAGCATTATTCCAAGATATTTTGCTGAAGGAAATGAAAACTTTGTCCACCAAAGGACTTTTACAAGAAGGTTCATGTCAATTTTATTTGTAATAGCATAAAATAGAATAAAATAAAGAAAATAACCCAAATGTTCATCACCAGGGAAACAGGTAAACAAATGACAGTATACTATGCAATGGAATATCACCCAGCAATAACAAAGGAGAAACTACTGTTATGCACAATAACATAAATGAATCTGAAAATTGTTGTGTCGAGCGAGACACGAGACACAAAAGAATGCATATTTTATTATTTTTAATAAGAATTTTGGGTTCAGGCAAAATTGATCTGTGGGGAAAAAACGAAAAAGAATGGCTATCCAGGGAAGGTGAATGATAAAAGGCAGTAGAGATCTTTCTGGGGTGACAGAAATGTTCTGTTATCTCGGTAAAGCTATTGGTTACACGGGTGTATACATTTTTTAAAACTCACCAAATTCTGTGCTTAAGATCTGTGCATTTCACCATATATAATTATAGTTCAATTTAGAGAGCGAGAGAGAGAGAGAGAGAGCAATACCTAACACACAAAACATGTGTTGCTAGAAGTGGGATTTCAGACATTGGCAAGGGAGGTATTTTTAAGATGGAAGAGCACGCCTTCCTGGTCTTTTCTCCAGGTATGAACCTGTAATTCAGGACTCTCTGTGTTCACCCTGAAAAATCTCAATTCCTCTTTGCTTAGGTATCAATGCAGAGCAGCTGGCCACCCCTGTGATCTGAACTCCCCTTGCTGCAGACACAATCCGGAATTCTTAGCATGACACCATGGAAACAGCCCTAGCTTTCTCTACGGGCCACACAAGTGACCCCACTACTGACATCCTCCTTGGATGAAGACGCAGAAATATTATTAGCAATAAGTGGGCTGCATTTGACTGAAAGGAACACAGTAGAGAGACATATGTTACTTTTCAATTCTAAGAGCTTATCTCATGGAGTTCAAGGTTATCGGTTCACATGACTTACCTGTTGGACTTCTCTGGGAGTAGGAATGAAGGCTCAGTAAGGAGGTCTAAAAGAAAAAGAAAAGTTGTTTTGTAAATGTTGAGACTGATATTTGTTTTGGTGTTAATGCACTAGAAATATATTACCTTAGTAGTATATTAACAATAAAGTGTGTTAGTTCTCCCCAGGTGAAGGTATTGTGGTCCCCATTTTGGTAGCACAAAAATGAGCCTCAAAGGCATTAAGGAACTAGATCAAGTCCATTTAGCTGGCAAGTCATAGAATTGTGTGTGGGGAATCATATCCCTCAGGCCTCATCACTGTATTACATCCCAGCTGACTTCTAACAGGAGTCTGTAAACCCAGTTAATAGCAGGTGGAAGGACTTTCTTTGGAGCTCTGAAGGCCACTATGGCTCTCCTTAGCAGCAGCTCTTAACCAGCTACTAATGGAAGTTACAATGCAAATATTCCAGCCCCCTCCGCTTGGGTGGGCTGCCTCTGAGGTGCATGTCTACACTGACTTCCACATCTGCCTAGCGAGAGCAAGTTTCCCCTGCCACAGGCTTCTGTTGTGGCTGGCTGGATAGCACGCTCTTCGTGGGCTGCATATTCTTCTCCGGGTCTCTTCCTCAACCGGCATGTCCTGCCATAAACTCCTGCACCTTGAGTCCTCGTGTCAGTCTGATTCTGAGGAACTCAAGCTAAAACAAGGAAATTCACACCTAAGATTTTTGACTTCACAATCTATTCTTCTACTATACTATAAATTACAGATCAAACTGTTGGAAACAGTGATATTTGACCATTTTTTAACCAATAGAAATGGCAGTATCGTACAGTTCAACTGACTCACAGTATATTGATGTGTACATCAATATAAACACTCAAAAATGCATGCACACGCAAAATGCACATATGTGCATGTAATAGAAACATAACATACTTTTTATACTGTAAGGAGGCCAGCCACGTGGCCTTTCTAAAGCAAAAGTCTTTGCATCTCTTCCTTTACTAAATCCTTCAGTAATTATATCATCCCCTTGGCAAAATCCAGGCTCTCTAGCATGATATAGATATCCCATTATCTTCCGGCTCCAGCCCTTTTCTTTGGCTTGTACTCTGCCCCCTTTGTTTTGTTTGACATTACTAAACTTCTTAGAATTAAATAATAAAAGAAAAAAGAAAAACACTGGGTTATTTCATCATCTTTTCCTGCTCAACAGCCAGAAGTTTTTCTTGTGGCTCCCTTTTCCCAAAGCAAATGAGTCCAGCCCTCCCAGGACCAGCTCTTTACCTTGAAAATAAATCCATGAGTGTATCAATCACATTGAACTATAATATTTTCTTTTGCTTGACTCTTTCCCTTATCAGAATGTGAGCTCCTAAGTCCAATACCTGGTTTGATCATCTCTGCATGCCTACTGTCTACCATAGAATCTAATGCATAATAGGTGCTCACTAAATGATGTTGAATGAAGATGAAGTCAAATTTGAACTTTGTCATCTAGGCTCCAGTAAAGCATTGTGCAGAAGGTATGTGAGCAATGCCAATTTCTTTACAGTGCATAGGGACTTTATACTCAGAGACAAAAATAAAGATGCATGACTTCTGATACCTGGCCCCAAACCAGGTCTGAATATTTTATGCAAACTATCCAGGGAAAATGGAGCTATGCTGAAACTGTGACATCTGAAGTCAGGCTGCGTGGGCTCAATCTCCGGCTCTACCACTAACTAGAAGTATGACCTTAGGCAAGTCTCTCCCCTTTTGTGCCTAAGTTGCTTCTTCTGGAAAGGAGGATAATAAAAGATCCCACATCAAAGAGTTGTTGCAAAGATAGTTCAGTTTTGGCAATAAATACAAGCTACGGATAGCAATAATGCTAGCAAGTCCACAGCCTTTAATCTAGATTTCATGTAAATACTGAGCCTCAGTCTCTGTCTCTATACTCAAGGGATAATTTATGAATTACTGCAACCAATGTTCATGTATCTGACACGCTCAGCACAGTACCATGTCTAAGGAAATCACAGTGATGAAGATAAACACCAGACTTTTCCTCATGAAGTTTCTTGTCTGATGAAGGAATACAGGGAAGTAGAAATATCATGAAAGCTGAGAACTGAGGCCAGCTTCTAAGTTAGAAGAAAGGGGGCCGGGCGCGGTGGCTTACACCTGTAATCCCAGAACTTTGGGAGGCTGAGGAGGGTGGATCACGAGGTCAGGAGATCCAGACCATCCTGGCTAACACGGCGAAACCCCATCTCTACTAAAAATACAAAAAATTAGCCGGGCATAGTGGCGGGCGCCTATGGTCCCAGCTACTCGGGAGGCTGAGGCACCAGAATGGCGTGAACCCGGAAAGCGGAGCTTGCAGTGAGCCGAGATAGCGCCACTGCACTCCAGCCTGGGCGACGGAGTGAGACTCCATCTCAAAAAATAAGTAAGTAAGTAAGTAAGTAAGTAAATAAATAAATAAATAGAAGAAAGGGATAGTTAGAAAGAGAAGATGAGAAGCTATGTTAAGAAAAATGGAGACTTTATCTTAAGAGCAATGAATTTTAATCAGGAAAGTAACTCGATTTGAGTGAATTTTAGTTGAGATCACTCAGTCTGCCACGTGCAAAATGGAATTTAACAGGGAAGGCGGGAGCCAAATGATCCCACAGGCAGCATTTACAGCCAGTGATCCCTGCAAGAGCTAATAGGAGCCTGAACCAGGAAAATGACGGTGAGCATGTGTGTTAGATTCCTGGGGCTGCCTTAACTAAGTATTCAAAGTTGGTGACTTCAAACAACAGAAATAGATTCTCTCATAACTTAGAAGTCTAGGATCCCAAGTCAAGGTTTTGGGAGGGTTGAGCTTTCTCTGAATGCTTTAGGGAAGGATCCTTCCTCACCTCTTCCTAGCTTTTCATGATTGCTACAATCTGCACCTTCTTCCTATATGTCTTTGTCTCTGTGTCCAAATTTCTTTTTTTCTTTTTTTTTTTTTTTTTTAATAAGAATACCAGTCATTGAATTAGGGTCAACCGTACTCCAGTCTGATTTTAACTTGATTGCGTCTGTAAAGACCTTTTTCCAAATAAGGTCACATTCAGGTACTAGGGTTTAGGACCCAAGCCTATCTTTTTAGTGGGGCAAAATTCAACCTACAAAAGGCTGGCATTAAATAAGTAAACTCGGGAGATATTACTAATTTATTGATTCATTGGGGATGGTGAAGAATATGGAAGAATCAAAGATATTGTCCAAAAAGCAGACATGAGAAAATAGTAGGTGAAATATGAATAGTAGGTGAATAATGGTTCAATTCACTTAAAAAGTAATGTAGGAGAAGTCCAGATTTCATGGAACAGATGACATGGAGTTTTAAACCTGCTGCTGGAGAAACCGTCTTTTGAAGCTTCAAAATTCTTGAGGAACAGCTGTCAGGGTAGAATTTGAGAACTGGGGATTGGATTTATAGATGGTAGAGCTTCCACAGTAAACACTAAGAAGCAAAACTTGAGATGAGGTGGAGGTGAATGTTTCAGTAGGTTTGAAAAAGCACGAAATTTGGAATCATAAGCCTTACGTTCTGAATGTTTAGAAATTACACATGAGGCCGGGCACAGTGGCTCATGACTGTAATCCCAGCACTTTGGGAGACTGAGGCGGGTGGATCACAAGGTCAAGAGATCAAGACCATCCTGGCCAACATGGTGAAACCTCGTCTCTACTAAAAATACCAAAAATTAGCCAAGTGTAGTGGTGGGCCCCTGTAGTCCCAGCTACTCCGGAGGCTGAGGCAGGAGGATCGCTTGAACCCGGGAGGCAGAGGTTGCCGTGAGCCGAGATCGCGCCACTACACCCCAGCCTGGTGACAGAGCGAGACTCCGTCTCAAAAAAGAAAAGAAAAAGAAAAAAAAAATAGGCATGAAAGAACTTCATCTTCCATATGTCTCTCTAGGTCAAACTTGTCCAACCCACAGCCATGAGGCCCAGGACAGCTTTCAGTGTGGTCCAACACAAATTTATAGACTTTCTTAAAACATTATGAGGTTTTTTTTGCAATTTTTTTTAGCTCATCAGCTATCATTAGTGTTAGTGTATTTTATGTGTGGCCCAAAACAATTCTTCCAATGTGGCCCAGGTAAGCCAAAAGATTGGACACCCCTGTTCTAGATGAATGTAACGATGGCTCATTTTAATATTTAGGTAATATCTTAGTTTATAGAGTATTACTACATACATTAAATGCTTTGGACCTTACAATAACCCTAAGATGAGATGAAGTAACTTGTCCTAGGTCCATAGTGAACAAAGGGCAAACATAGCAGGCAAGCCCAGGTCTCTGGTTCCAAGGCTGCTGCTCATTTCATGGCACCTCACTGCCTCTAAGAGGTTCCTTGATTGGAACTCCTCATTACTATGTTTGCTTTCTTGGCAACAGCCACTGTCACACAATGCCTTTAATTTAGATTTCTCATACATATCAGTATGGAGGAATCCATTTTCCTCAGCTCAAAAGACTACCCTCCTTAAAAAGTAGACGCTTCCTAAAATATATGGATTTAAATCCTCTTCAACGTGGTGTAATATTATTTTCCAGAGAAAAGAACAATATGTCTTTGAAAGCAACTAGAGGTCCCCTAGATTATAAAGAGCCAGATGAAAAGAGAAAATGACTGCAAAACAAACAAACAAACAAACAAAACTAAACAAATTTTTGAACTTAAAAATAAAATTCCNTTTCCTCAGCTCAAAAGACTACCCTCCTTAAAAAGTAGACGCTTCCTAAAATATATGGATTTAAATCCTCTTCAACGTGGTGTAATATTATTTTTCCAGAGAAAAAGAACAATATGTCTTTGAAAGCAACTAGAGGTCCCCTAGATTATAAAGAGCCAGATGAAAAGAGAAAATGACTGCAAAACAAACAAACAAACAAACAAAAACTAAACAAATTTTTGAACTTAAAAATAAAATTCCAAATATTGCTTTTAAAAATTCTGATCAAAATAAAATAAATTAGAATCACAGATTTTTCTACAAGTATTTAAGAGGGCAAGGGCAATCTCACATTTATATTATAGTATCTAAATATTATTATAACAATAAACAGGACCTTTGGGAGTTATTTAATACATTTTTCTTTCTCGAGAATAGTTGTATCTAATTAAGTGCTTCTTGAAGTTTACTCCATAGATGTTAATAAATATTATTTGTTTTAAAAGAATGGGTGATGGTGGGAAACCTCAGAATAAGTTAAATCGATTTACTTATTGCAGGACTTCTCAGGGCCTTTGATATGCTAACATGTTTACTGAATCCCTAAGGAGAGGGATGGCATGAATGGATATTTGCTAAACTTATTTGATCATAAACCCCTTTTATCACATAAGAGCATGAAGACTAGCACATCATAAAATATACTTTAGGAAACAATCATTTAAGTAATCAAAAGGATAAATATTTACCTAATTTTAAAATTCAGAATCAGAGATTTCTGAGTTTCTTTCCATGACTTATTTCTATATTTAATATCAACCACATTAACTTTAATATCACTAGCTTTAGTCACACTAACTTTAATATTAACCACATTCTCCTTTAATATGTGACTCAAATTTTAGCTCCTGCAACGTAAATCTTACGCAGCCAGTAAGTCTTTATTGAGAGCTTACTATGTGTTGGGCTGCTTTAGGTACCAGCATCTGAAGATAGATAAGACAGCAAATATATTCTCAAAGTAATATGTCTTTTCTAAAAGTGAAGTCTTTGGCTCCGTCATTCTTCTGAAGTCTACACTCAAGAATTAGAATTCTTGCTTTTTACATAATTGATCTGAACCCCTTTTAATGCACTTTCCATGGGCAGAGATCAGAGGGTCTGTCAGATCAAAGTGCTCATTTTGTAAATGAGAAGAGTGAAACACAAAGGGAGAAATAACTGGTTCAAAATTACAGAAGAGTTAAAAGATGGAGGTGAGATCAAACTCCAGATCAGTGAATCAGTGCGAGCAGAAGCTCATGCTTGTAATCTTAGCTACTAGGGAGGCTGAGGAGGGAGGATCACTTGAGGTCAGGAGTTCGAGACCAGCCTGGGCAATATAATGAGACTGCCATGTCAAAATAACTAACTACCTCAGTGTTTTTTGTTTTGTTTTGTTTTGTTTTTTGAGACAGAGTCTTGCTCTGTTGCCCTGGTTGGGGGTATGGTAGCATGATCTCGGCTCACTGCAACTTCTGCCTCACAGGTTCAAAGGATTCTCGTGCCTCAGCCTCCCATGTAGCTGGGATTACAGGTGTGTAGCACCAGGTCTGGCTGATTTTTCAATTATTAGTAGAGATGGGTTTTCACCATGTTGGTTAGGCTGGTCTTGAACTCCTGGCCTCAAGTGATCCTCCTGCCTCGGCCTCCCAAAGTGCTGGGATTACAGGCATGAGTCATTGTGCCCGGCCAACTAAATAATTTTTTAAAAGCAATCAATCACCTTCTTTTGGCTATACCAACCAGTCTGTCTTCCTTTTGCTCAGTTCTCAAGTCCATAGATTATAGCTTCTGCATACTTAGAACAACAGTGTGACTGATTCTTGATGAAATGCAAGGAACTGCTTGCAGTTCCAACATCCACAACTTTTATCCATGAAAAGTGACTGAAATGGAGACAAGCATGGACTCAAATTCTCTCTCTGTTATTTATTTATTTATTTATTTATTTAATTTTTTTTTTTTTGAGACGGAGTCTTGCTCTGTCACCCAGGCTGGAGTGCAGTGGCCGGATCTCAGCTCACTGCAAGCTCCGCCTCCCAGGTTTACGCCATTCTCCTGCCTCAGCCTCCCGAGTAGCTGGGACTACAGGCGCCCGCCACCTCACCCAGCTAGTTTTTTGTATTTTTTAGTAGAGACGGGGTTTCACTGTATTAGCCAGGATGGTCTCGATCTCCTGACCTTGTGATCCACCCGTCTCGGCCTCCCAAAGTGCTGGGATTACAGGCTTGAGCCACCGCGCCCGGCCTATCTCTGTTATTAACCAACAGTGAGAATAGGAAAAAGTTTTTAAAACTCTCCAGGCCTCAGTTTACCCATCTCTTTAAGAGAGGCAACAGTAACAACTACTACTACAACTACAACAAAATTACAGAAATGAAATGCCCAACTTGAAGGTTATGCTCAATAAATATTATTAAAACTAAAAATATATACCCATAAGTTCATTTAACAAATTCATTAGGCTTAATCTCATTCTCTATGACACTCATAACCTAAGGCGGGGTTGACCATTACATACCCTGCATGCTGCTTCACTACCTTGCTCTCTTCAACAGAACCCTCCCCCAGGGCAAGCGAGAATGGGAGGTTCACGCAACTCTCTGAAACAGGTGGTAAAAAGAGTGGAGACAAGACTCAAATGAACATCTCAGTCAGGCACGTTCATCTGTAATCCCAGCACTTTGGGAGGCCAAGGCAGGCGATCACTTGAGCCCAGGAGTTCAAGACCAGCCTGGAGAGCATGGCAAAACCCCCATCTCTACCAAAATACAGAAAATTAGGCAGGCCTGGTGGTGCGTGCCTGTAGTCCCAGCTACTTGGGAGGCTTAGGTGGGAGAATCACTTGAGCCCAGAAGCTCAAGACTGCAGAGAGCAGTGATCTCGCCACTGTACTCCAGCCTGGGAGACAGTGAGACCCTGTCTCAAAAAAATAAAAAAATAAATAAAACAAAACAAAAAACATTCCAACAAGCTGTTCCATTACACATGCATCATATTGTTTCACTTAAAAGCTGTACATACATCTTATACATAAGCCTCTGAGAACAGGGAATTTGTTTTACTCTTTTTTGTATCATTCAGGCACATTACATAAAGCAGTTCTGAACACAGAGCCTCACATACACTAAGCACCTACTACCTGCAGACTAGAAGAAATAACAGAGGAATGAATGGGTCCCCTGTCATTTGCACTCGTGAGGTTCTGGTCCATTTCTCCTTGTGTTCTCCTTAAGCTCAGGTGTGAACCAGAGCTGCCCACTGCCTTTGCATACCCATCTGCTTCCTTTATCTATTGGGTAGTTTTGCTTTTCTCCCTGAATCAAACCACCAGTATTCAATCAAGACTTGTTACAAAACAGTCCAGCCAAGGGATGCTCAGGGAAAGAATTACCTACAGCGTCTTAGCAGATCCCAGCTAAATAAAGCACATCATACATTTGACATAAAAGCAAGATTGTGACTATATCTCACCTTAGAGCAAACAGCAGGGCTTTGAGACACGAAGAAGGGCGGGAAAAATTACTTACACACTGCAGACCATTAGGCCCGAAACTAGAAAACGAGAGTGATCTGTTAGTGTGGGATTTGACACACCAGAAGTGCTTGCTGTCAATGAAACATCCATCTTCAGATCAAACTGGCAGTGTATGAGGAAGGCTGCCAAGCCCTGCCATCTGAGTCGAGTCTCATCACTGACACTTGGGTGCTGCTTTCTCTATGACAAAGTTTCCAATAAAAAAGCCTCAGGGACTTGGGCTCTGCAGACACGTGTCTGTAATTTCTCTTGACATCTTACAGAAAGTGGAGATAAGGCGTGGCCACTGTCAGTTGAACTGAAGCAGGTCAGTCCTTTAGAGAGATAGTTCAAGGACAGTCTTCGGTGCTTACAGGCTGGCTGGCAGCACAGAAAGTCTCCTCTTCCTGGAATCTTGCCCTACCTCACTCCATCCTGCTGAGATCATTCACTTGCTCCATTTACACCTGGTCTGCACCAGATCATTACACATTTGTTTTAGATCCTTGGGTAGTTTCCCAGTTGTTCTATATCTATAGTTAAGACTCAGTAAATCCCACCTTAGCCATCAAGCGTTTTCCCATAGCTGCCTGAAGCCCTGATCAAGGTAACCTCTCATTCACCTTGGAGGGATGGGATATCGAGCTCTGGAGTCAGGAGAACTTGAATTCAAAGTGCATGTCCAACACTAACCATATGATCCCAGACAACACTGAACATCCCTTTTGTACCTACAGGGAACAATAATCATGTCCAGATAAAATAATTTGTGATATAATGGAATGATTGGAAACAAGCCAAATGTCTCATAAGGGCTGGTTGTATAAATTATGGCATATGCATACCTTGGGGGGAGCGTCTCTATTTCTGATGTTTCCTTTGATATGGAGGGAGCTCCACTAAAATAACCTCTATTCCTCTCTATCCCCTTTCTTACTCTTCCAAATAAAATCAGGGGTGACTTTTCTCATTGATGAGTTTGGAAACAATCAACTGGACGTGCTTAGCCAGTCCCTCCCTCCCATGTCTTGGGAATGAGGTGCTTGCAGAGGTTCTTGTTCTCTATGGGAACCACACCTGCCTGTTCAGTGCTGCCTGGGGCTGGGGAGGGAATTCTGTCTAATTCTGGGGTTCTGTATCAATCAGTCTACCACTCTTCAGCTAATAGCTGCTGCACCATCATCATCAGGAATGAAGGTGATACTCATTTCTCAAATAATTCAGAACTCAGGTAAGAAAGATGGTTGCTATTTGGAGGGTCCTCCCAAAGTCCCAACACAATACCATGAAATAATTTAAGTTTAAAATAATTTAATATATGTATGTTTATTGACATAGAAAGATAAAATGATGTTCATTATAAATTGATAGAATAAAGATAATAAAACAGAAAGAATGGTATAATTCTCCTTTAGTTTAAAATATATATTTATATATATGCAACATGTAACAATAGGAAAAAAGTCTGAAATGGCAGCGTGAACTTTTAATAACAAATACCTTGGGGCAGTAGAATGATGGGTGTTTTTTAATATTCTTCTTTTAGATCATGAGCATTTTAAAAGAATCTACAATAAAAGTATATTCCTGAAAATACCACAGTTATTTATTTGCTAAAAAATAAAAGTCATTTTCAAAATTGTCAAAAACACAAATGTCTCCCAATTACCTCTTCAGGAGTTCATTGCTTGGATTGTTAGCTCAACTCAGAAGTAATTATATATTTTGTTGGGACCATCTGGTGTCACTGGTTTTAAATGGACAAGTTTCTACAGGCTATAAATCTCTTTGAGTTTTAGAATGCTAAGGATGAAAGGAAAAAGGCTCCTTCAAAATTTGAATAATGCTGTATGCTCAGTATGTGTCAAATAAAAGGGAAAGGATACAGTGATGAATAAGCATAGTACATAAAAATGTAGAATTGTCTCTCTAGAAAGCACCTTGGAGTTGCCCCTGGCCCTTCCCTCTGCTTTCACCATGGCAGCTACTGATGGGAGGTAATGGCCTTTTTCTATCCCAGTTCACAGCTCAGTTGCATCCTCTACTCCAAGAAGCCGCTACGTATTCATCAGCTTTGGCAGAACAAATGACACCTTTGCCCGTCTCTCCTCTCTCTGAACCATCTGTTTCAGAGATGAGGAAATGGAGACACGTGACAGTTAAGTGGCTTTCAAAAAATCACATGGCTGATGACAGACTCTGATACCAAATCTTTAGTTCCACCCAAAACACTTTTACTAAGCCCCGACCATGAGTAGATCGCTGACCTAGGCTTTGTGAAGCTGCTTAGGATAGGATGGGAGAATGTATTCACCTGCCTTCAAGAAGTTTACGATCTACTCAGAGTTACTCGGGTGCATAAAGGAAGATCATAAAATCACATATAACACAAGAAATTGAGGTAAAAGGAGAGATCAGAGAAAAAAGGACTAATCATGATTGGAAAGATTGAGAAACCCAGTGGTCAATCTACTACACTGGGATAAACTGTATACTACAAATGTAAACCTAGCACATAACAGGTGCTCAATAAAGGCTGACTGAATAAATTAGTAGATAAATATCAAAATATATAGATGTCTTCAAATAATTTATACATAAATCACTTACATACAATCAAACCATTTCATTCAAATTGAGATTTTAATAATTTATATATGAGTATACATGCATTTATATGTAATTTATATATAAAAATAAATTTAAAAATATATATACAGTCTTCAAATCATTTTACATAATACTGATAGTTACCATAATGTATATCAGACCCTGCACTGCTTTGCATATATGATCTTACTTGATTTCTTCCAATCTTATGAGGTAGTTTATGGGTAATAGAAAATAAAAACCGGTAATAGCTAAAATTTTATTTCATGGACCAGGTAATCATCTGAGAGGTTTGCACATATCATCTGACTTAATTCTCAGAACAGTCTCATGAATTAGGTCCTATTGTCTTTTACAAATGAGAGAATAGAGGCAGAAAGGGACTGATTAGTGGACCCAGAGTCGTCCAGCTCCTAGGCAGAGCAGCCCAGAAAGAAACTGAGGCAAACACAGGCTGTCTGACCCCATAAACCATTAGGCGCATTATACTGTACAGTCTGGGGGTGGATGAGGAAATAACGCACATCCTTTCACACCACCCTGCACGGATGTAGACGGGGCTCCAAGACTTGGGCACAAAGAAGCACAAGCAGGCCAACAGAGGTCAGCAGTAGGAAGACCACTCAGAGACCGCTCATACCTAGGGAATGGTGGGTCCTCTGGATTGTGGTGTTTGACTTAAGACCAGCAAAAAAACCTTTTGTGGCTGCCTCGAAGAATAGAGGAGAGGGTGTAATTCAGATTCAGTTGCTAGAAACTGTTTATGTAAAATGTCCTTATGATTCAGTGAACCTATTATGTTTTCTTTAAAGTTATCCATGCAGGGCAGAAGCAAATGTGCACCCCCTTTTCCAGCTGCACAGGGTGTCTGCTGGGGTTGAGGGCCGACTTGTTTAAGCCAAGCAGCTATGCCCCAAAGGGCCACTCAAGTCAGTTGTGGAAAGAATTGATTTGGAAGTCACCTATGGCAACTGGAATCTCCTTCTCTCATGTTCAACCTGGCAGACTCCTACAAGCTTTTCCAGGGCCAGTGGACAGTGTGAGCCTGGGACAGGTAGCGGCATGATGGGCTTATTCCTGAAAGGGCCAACAAGTGTGCTTTGGTGTTGGCCCCAGACGACTTCTGTAACTGCCAAACCACTAATCACATATCCTTCCAATCAATGACCACATTGTCATTAAAAGCAAGACTACCAGGCATCACTGCTATTGCATTTACTTTGAAAATGTAAGACTGGCTGTGGAATGTTAAGGCAGGTAGACCATTCGGGGATGGATAGCATTTCCTTAGACGGAGAACTGAAAGAAGGGAAGGTGTTCTGAGGAATAGATGGAGAACTGAAAGAAGGGAAGGTGTTCTGAGGAAAGCAGAAATAAAAACTAGAAAAAGGAAAGGTTCGAGATGTAATGAGGAGTTTGTGAGTAACCTGGTATATTAGTTTGATAGGACTGCCATAGCAAAGTACCACAAAGTGGGTGGCTTAGAAATTTATTGTCTTACAGTTGTGGAGGCTAGAAGTTCAAGATCAAGGTGTGGGCAAGATTGCTTCTTTCTGAGAGCTGTGAAGAAGAATCTCTTTGATGCCTCTCCCCTAGTTTCTTGTGGTTTGCTGGCAATTTTGGGCATTTGTTGGCTTGTAGATGCATCACGTAATTTCTGCCTTCATCTTCACATCGCATTCTCACTGTCTGCATGTGTAGTAGGCTGGGCACTGTGGCTCATGCCTGTAATCCCAGCACTTTGGGAGAGTGAGGCAAGCAGATCACCTGAGGCCAGGAGTTCAAGACCAGCCTGGCCAAGAAGTCAAAACCCTGTATCTACTAAAAATACAAAAATTACCTGGGTGTGATGGCACATGCCTGTAATCTCAGCTACATGGGAGGCTGAGGCACAAGAATCACTTGAACCCAGGAGGTGGAGGTTGTAGTGAGCCAAGATCATGCCACTGCACTCCAGCCTGGGAGACAGAGCGAGACTCAGCCTCAAAATAATAATAATAGAGTGGTTGGAATGTGACAAACTTGAGAAGAACCAGGCTGAGAAGTGTGTGTATTCATCCTCTTAACATATTGGCTACTTACTCATGGAAGCTGCAGTGGCATTCAAACTTGTTTAGGTAGAGGTCTTAAATGTCATGGTGCTTTGTAGGACACCATAAAATACAATATATTTACTTCCATTGAGTAATTGGAATAATCCTCCTTACCATAAGGAAAAATACCCAAGATAATACATGCTTGTTTGCCAAGATCAGCTCAGTCGGGGAGACCCTAACCCAGTGGCGCTAGAGAAATTAAAGACACACACACAGAAATGTAGAGATGTGAAGTGGTAAATCAGGGGTCTCACAGCCTTCAGAGCTGAGAGCCCTGAACAGAGATTTACCCATGTATTTATTAACAGCAAACCAGTCATTCGCATTTTTTCTATAGATATTAAATTAACTAAAAGTATCCCTTATGGGAAACAAAGGGATGAGCCAAAGTAAAGGATAGGTTGGTCTAGTTAACTGCAGCAGGAGCATGTCCTTAAGGCACAGATCACTCATGCTATTGTTTGTGGCTTAAGAATGCCTTTAAGTGGTTTTCAGTCCTGAGGGGGCCAGGTGTTCCTTGCCCTCATTCCCGTAAACCTACAACCTTCCAGCTTGGGCGTTACAGCCGTTATGAACATGTTACAGTGCTGCAGAGATTTTGTTTATGGCCAGTTTTGGGGCAGTTTATGGCCAGATTTTGGGGGGCCTGCTCCCAACATTTGCTAGTTTTCATTTGTTATGCTATTTCATATGTTTTTCTGGCCAATAAGTTAGTGAGGTAAAAGAGAATAACTAAAAGTTAAGAAAAACTTATCCACTAACTTATTATCCTTTATGAATGAGAAAAGATGGTATTCATTCACTTTTGAAGGTGGAGTAACTCAATATTTACTTGAGTTACTTTTTGGTATTTAAAACTATAATTCAGAATATTATTACTATAGAATTTCTAGAAATATGCCACAAAAAATTGGTAAACATTTAGAGATATTAAATATGTAATATATGCTTGATGACTAAAGGAAAATTGTGCGAAAAATAGCAAAGACATGAAATCATTCCAAATGCCCATCAATGATAGACTGGATAAAGAAAATGTGGTACATATACACCATGGAATACTATGCAGCCATAAAAAGAAATGAGATCATGTCCTTTGCAGGGACATGGAGTTGGAAGTCATTAACATCAGCAAACTAACACAGGAGCAGAAAACCAAACACCACATGTTCTCACTTATAAGTGTGAGCTGAAAGATGAGAACACATGGACACATGGTGGGGAACAACATACACTGGGGCCTATTGGAGGGGATGTTGGGGGAGTGACAGCATCAGGAAGAATGGCTAATTCATGCTGGGTTTAATATTTAGGTGATTGGTTGATAGATGCAGCAAATCACCATGGCACATGTTTACCTACGTAACAAACCTGTACACCCCTCACATGTACCCCGGAACTTAAAATAAATAAAATGAAAAGTGTGAGAAAACGTTTGTAAAATAGATGAGCTTCAAAGTATAAGAAAATGTTAATATAAAAACAGCTTCTACAAATCAATAAGAAGAAAATACTTATTTAAAATTTATAAAAATCCTAAATGGAGAAGTAAAATAGACCATGGCCATAAGGAAGTTTCATCTTAGTATTAATTAACTAAATGAAAATGAAAAGAATGAGATGTATTTTTTATCTAATCAGATTTTCAAAGATTATAAACTGTCCAGTTTTGGTGAAGGGGCATGAAAAGATAATGTCACATATTAGGGGTAGAATTAGCAATATATTTAAAATGTTAAATGTGCATACTCTTTGATTCAGTAGTTCTACCTCTAAGAAGTTATCCAAAGGAATCAATATGGATTATGTGAAAAGATGTTTAATAGTGATACTAAAAATAATGAAACAATAGCTAATATTTATTGAATTATCTACCAGTTATTATGATAAGAATTTCACACTTACTGACTGGTTTAGTTCCTAAACGAATACTTTGAGATAGATATTTCTGTTATTATTTATTATTATTTGAGTCAGATAACTGCCATTTTACAGTTGACAAAACTTTCTTAAAGAAGTTGAATTACTTAGCAAATGGCCTTGGGGATTGTGAAAGAAAAAATAAAAATTTATTATACTGTTGTTTCTAATAGGAAAAACTTGGGTACCACTTAACAGATTAGGTAGTAAGTTAAATAAATAAAGGTACATTTGCACCATGAAATGCCTCTATTGTAAAGAATGAAATCTCTATATATTAACATGAAGAGATAACCATGATATATTATTGAGTGGAAAAAGGCAGCTACAAATGCTGTGTATAGAATTCTTTAAATATACATAAGCATTTAAATCATGCATTTCAAAGTATTCACAGCAGTTATCTTTTTTTCTTAAAGTTTTATTTAAAGTTCCAAGGTGCATGTGCAAGATATGCAGGTTTGTTACACAGGTACACGTGTGCCATGGTGGTTTGCTGCACAGATCACCCCATCACCTAGGTATTAAGCCCAGCATCCATTAGCTATTCTTCCTGATGCTCTCCCTCCCCCTCCACTCCCTCCAACAGGCCCCAGTGTGTGTTGTTCCCCACCATGTGTCCATGTATTCTTGTCATTCAGCTCCCACTTACAAGTAAAAACATGTGGTGTTTGGTTTTCTGTTTCTGCATTAGTTTGCTGATGTTAATGACTTCCAACTCCATGTCCCTGCAAAGGACATGATCTCCNTAAGCCCAGCATCATTAGCTATTCTTCCTGATGCTCTCCCTCCCCTCCACTCCCTCCAACAGGCCCCAGTGTGTGTTGTTCCCCACCATGTGTCCATGTATTCTTGTCATTCAGCTCCCACTTACAAGTAAAAACATGTGGTGTTTGGTTTTCTGTTTCTGCATTAGTTTGCTGATGTTAATGACTTCCAACTCCATGTCCCTGCAAAGGACATGATCTCCTTCCTTTTCATGGCTGCATAGTATTCCATGGTGTATATGCACCACATTTTCTTTATCTGATTTATCACTGATGAACACTTAGGTTGATTCCATGTCTTTGCTATTGTGAATAGTGCTGCCATGAACATAGGCATGCATGTATCTTTATAATAGAATGATTTATATTCCTTTGGGTATATACCCAGTAATGAGATTCACAGCAGTTAACTTTACAGGGAAAATTTATGAGATCAACTTTATAAAATGTCTGTTATTTTAATTTTACTAATAAGCAAGTAATACTATTGGAGATCTCCTGAAAAAGTGCCCCTCTTCTTTACCTGAGACCTAAATCAATGGTGAAATATGACAAAATAGTAGTGCAAACAGAGCCCTCAGTGACGAAATGAAGTTCCTATCAGAGAACATTCACAGGCAAGTGGCTTCCAGCTTCCCCCACCCTGCAACCCGGGACACAGCCTTGAAGGTGTGGGAGGGACTGAGACAAGAATGAATCTTTCTTCTTTCACACTCCTCATTCAAATTGACTCATTTCTCCTCCGCAAAAGCAGGGACAGAAAAAATGAGATAATGGGCAGAGTAAGTCAGAGTAATATGAGATATAGGGTCAGACAGGAATGAAATGTTTTCCCTGCCCACAGTTACTTATTTATGCTCTGAGCTATCAAAGATGTCCATGTCCCAATCCCCAGACCCTGCGAATATTTTCTTATATGGCAGAGTCACTATGCAGATGTAATGAAATTAAGGCTCTTGAGATGAGGAGGTTGTCCTGCATTATCTGGGTGAGCCATAAATGTTATCACAAGTGTACTCATAAGAGAGACTCAGAGGGGTTGACTACAGAACAGGAAATATGATGGGACAATGGAAGTCATGGGAGAGAAGGAGAGAGATTTGAAGATGCTATGCTGCTGGCTTTGAAGATGCAGGAGGGGGCCATGAGCCAAGGAATGCAGGCAGCCTCTAGAAGCTGAAAAAGGCAAGGAAACAAATTCTTCCCTCAAAGGCTCCAGAAGGAACCAGCCTTGCCAACATCTTGACTTTTGTCCAGTGAAACTGATTTCAGACTTCTGACTTCCAGCACTGGAAGGGAATACATTTGTACTGTGTTGAGCCACCCAAGTTTGTGTTAATGTGTTACAGCAGTAACAGGAAACTAATACATAATCCTAAATATTCAATAACTATGTTTGCATCTTTACTCAAAATATGTAGAGGGTTCTGCTAACTATAATTAGTAGAAAATGATCCACATCTTTTTTCTTCTTTACAATTATACAACATACTAAACTCTGCTTAAGGCAATAATCTACTTTTCTCTCTAACATGGTGAAATCTAATTTACCTGGTAATGTGGATAATGCGAAAAGCATATCCGTAAATTGTCCAAATATTGAAATATCCTTTTAAAGTGCCAACACTTGCACATTTGATCATTTTTTAATTTTTCTTAAAAGAATCAAATATTTCCTTATTCTTTTCTTAAACAGACTATTCTGAACACATTTGAGCCTTTTTTTTTTCAATTAAGAGTCATAAATGTGACTACATAAAATAGGACTTGTGTACTCAAATGTCCCTAACATATTTAGATGTAATATACCTCTGTAGACTTCTATTTCAAATTACCCCAAAACTTCTATGGTATCTGAATTCTTTGGTCAGATTATTCCAGTTTTTCTGCTTCCTTCTTTTCTTTCTGGTATAAGAGAGCAAAGCTTCTTATCCTCACATCGGCTGGTATACCTCTGTGTCCCTGCTTTTACGACTGCTTTTAGCAAGTTCTAGCTTTTCTTAATTGCTGCTTCTAATGTATAACTAAATAGGAAATCAGAAAACTGAGCTTGTAACAATAGTTTCTAAAATAAATAGGAAATCAGAAAACTAAGCTTGTAACAATAGTTCCTGAAATAAATAAGAGCGAAGCTTTCTAAGAGGCTTTCTTGAGAGTAACCTATATATCTGGCAGTACAAAGCCCCCATCAGCGAATTACCAGTATCTGAAGTGATCTGTTTTTCTGTCTGTCAGGCTATGAGCTTTCTGAAGGCAGGCATTGTATTTACTATGAAAATTTAAGAAGACCAATAATTTACTGTTCACCTACTATGTACTAGGCGTCACCACTCTTTCCCTCTGCAGGGCTATGGCATGTAGCGTACATTCAGCAGAGTACATGGCAATATTTCACAATTCCAATGTTTGTAAAATGCAGAACTTAAATCATGCTTGTCACTGCATGCATCTCCCTCAAACAATACAATGAAAGGGCAGGGCATTCACCGCTGATTCCCAGGAACAGAAACCACTAACAAATGTATCTTGTTAGTCTGCTGTCAGGAGCAAGATTTTTATCAGGAATGTTGTATTTCTGAAGACACCAGAATAATTTCCTCCTAATAAATTTCCATCTTATTCAGAAAAGCTGAGATTCTGCCAGGAGCTCAGAGCCTCCTGGGGGTAGGGCTCCGGCAGCTTTGTACTGCTGGATTAGATGTGTGTGCACGTCTGCGAAAGGCTGGGATGAACCCAGCACTCGAAAACACATTGGGGCATTTAAAGCAAGAGCACAGTGGCACTCATAGCATGGGTGTAGGTTCCAAATGCCCTTTTTAAAGGACCTAAAATGTGATTTAATGGACTTTCTTCCCCTCCCAGTAGAGGAGGAAGTGGGTTTGCCTGCCTATTCATTCTTGCAAAGAGAAAAGTAAGTATTTTCCTATATTCATTTTAGATTTGATTCATGGAAGTTTGAAACACTGTTAATGCTGCATGGTTTGTAGTTTTGGTTTTGTTATCTCCAGTTTGGGGTTTTCTTATAAATTCTCCATTTGCACTAGCACTCATTCCAAATATGTCAAGAAAACACACCCAAGAAGAGAATTTCTGAAGACCCTAATGGATTAATTCCTGCAAAGGATATAAGATACATTTAACTGTTTAAACATGGATGGAATTTTTAAAAAACAGATAATAAAACTCAGTCTTTCTCTTCTTTCCTTTGCTTACAGCTTTTCTCCAAGTCTTTAACAAACAGAAGAAGAATCTTAGGATCCTTTACCTCCTTTTATTGAGTAATGTTCTACTTTTTACTGATCCCAAACTATATTTAAACTCCAAATTCTTTTCTCCTCCCCCAAGAGATTACCAAGCATGCTATTCCAAACAATAGCTAATGAAATGAAGAGGANAAAAAAAAAAAAAAAAGAAAGAAATGTCATTCCAGTCTGCAAACTAATTCCATTTGTGATTTAGCCTGGCACCTTTTCCCCTAGAACTTCCCTGGGGAAAGGATGAATGGCCATCTCAACATTGCATAAAAATTAGTATCAGGCTACAAATTATTGGACCTTATTAGAGATTTCCTTTAAGTAAATTAAGGTTATATATCACAATCTTCCAAGAGGCTTGAGAGTTTTGAATTCTCCAGACTCACAGAATATTTAAAGTTTCCTGAAATCTAATAGTAAATATAATTAGAAGACAGGACCTGGTTGTTACAAACCCAGCTCCTTTTTTGTGGCACTCTAATTAAAAAAATAAAAATGAGATGATGGATCTTATAATTAAAGGATATTTGGCAAATAAAACTGATCACATCGTTAGCAAATCATACATTAGGAGTGCACCGCCAATTCTCTAATCTGTCAGATCACCAGGAAATTTAGAAGATGCTATTGCTTGTTTGTGCGCATGTGTGTACACATACTCACATTTATGTGTTGTATACTTGCATTTGTGTGTGTGCATGTGTATTTCAAACCACACAAAGGCTGTTCATATTTCCTCCAGCCAGACAAATCTATGTTTATGTTCTCTGTCTTTGTTTCTTCAGTCATCAGTTTTAAGTCAAATTTTATTGTGTTTTCTGCATCTTTCAAGTAGCAAGCTGATATTAAATGCCAATGTTCACATAATATTGAGGAAATCTACACATTACTGCCAAGCACAGTGACTACACATTTCACATTTCATGTTAATTTTACAAAAATGTTAGCCATGTCTAGGTGGAAATGCTATTCTCTCAGGGTAAGTGCCTACCTTATGGATGGGTTCCCATACATTCTCCATGACTTCCCTCCAAAATCATCTTTATCTCATTCCCCACATCCTAGATGTCTTAGTCCATTTGTATCACTATAAAGAAATACCAGAGGCTGGGTAATTCATAAAGAAAAAAAGGTTTAGTTGGCTCATGATTCTGCTGGTGGGAAGACTGGGCATCTGGTGAATGCTTCAGGCTGCCTCCACTTGTGGCAGAAGGTGAAGGGGAGTCGGTGTGTGCAGAGATCACATGACAGGAAAGGAGGCAAGAGAGGGTGAGAGGAAAGGTGCCAGGCTCTTTTTAAGCACCAGCTCTTGTGGAAACTAATAGTGGGTGAGCAAAATGAATGAGTGAGCAAGAACTCATTCACTGCTGTGAGGCACACCATGCCATTCATAAGGGATCCTCCCTACGATCCAAACACTTCCCATGGGGCCCTAACTCCAACCCTGGGGGTCAAACTTCAACATGGGGTTTGGGGAGATGAACATCCAAACTATAGAATTCCACTCCTGGTCCCCCAAAACTCATGTTCTTCTGAGAGTGGCAAATAGAATCATCCCTCTCAGTCGTCCTCAAAAGTCTTAACTTTTCCAGCATCAACTCAAAAGTCCGAAGTTGAAAGTTTCATCGAAGACTCAAGGCAAGTTTCTTGCAGCTATGAGTCTATAAAAAACTAACAAACGAGTAAAAAAACCAAGTTATTTACTTCCAAGATACAACGGTGGTATAGGCATTAGGTGAACATTTCCATTCCAAAAGGGAGAAGACTTCTGGAATGACTTCAGAGTCTTTTTCACATTGTTTTCACTATTAGCACCTGACTCCCTTTTGGTGACACTAATCTCTCTAGCAAGTGGTTGCTCCATGCCATGTGTAGATTTCTCTTTTGAAAATGCTGTTTCCTTTCCTATCATATGGCAATGCTACCAATTTTCCAATTTTTTACACTCTGCTTTTTTAAAACTATACCTTAGGTAATTTCTTCACTGTCATTATCTTATTGTAAGCGATCAAAAGTAGGCATGCCACTTCTTGAGTGCCTTACTACTTAGAAATTACTCCCACCAGATATCCTAGGTCATCACTCTTAAGTGTGGCTTTCCACAAATTTTTATAGCATGGACATAATGCACCCAAGTTCTTTGCTTAAATGTAACAAGTATGACTTTTGTTTCATTTCCCAATAAGTTCTTCATTTCCATCAGACTTTATCAGCATGGCCTTTACTGTCTATATATCTACTTGCATTTGGGTCACAACTACTTAACTAATCTCTAAGTAGTTCCAAACTTTTCCTAATCTACCTGTCTTTTTCTGAGCCCTCCAAACTCTTCCAACTTCTGCCCATTAGCCAGTTCCAAAGCCACTTCCATATTTTCAGGTATCTTTATAGCAACACCCTAACACTTGGTACTAATTTTCTTAGCCAATGACCCAAACACATCCCATTAGGCCCCACATTCAACATTGGTAGTCAAATTTCAGCATTAAGTTTAGGGGAATGAACATCAAACTACAGCACTAGGGGATGGCCCACCCCCATTGTTCTGAGAGACTATCATTGAGAAACCTAACCTTCTATACATGGTTCAAGTTTCGTATAATAAAAGAAAGATGGTCTGTACAGCTTCTCACTCTTTGCAGTGATTGTTTTAAAGAAAGAAAAGGAGGAGGTGTGTTAGGCCATTTGCATTGCTATGAAGGAATACCTGAAACTGGGTAATTTACAAGGGAAAAAGGTTTATTTGGCTCAGGATTCTGCAGGCTATGTAGGAAGTATGGTGCCAGCATCTGCTTCTGGTGAGGCTCTCAGGAAGATTTCCATCATGGTGGAAGGTGAAGGAGGAACAGGTGAATCACATGATGAGAGATGTAGCAAGAGAGAAGAAGTGTCGTATTCTTTCAAACAACCAGATCTTGCATAAACTCAGAGTGAGAACGCACTCACTATCACGAGGACAGCACCAAGACATTCATGAAGGATCTACCCCTATGACCCAACCACCTCCTCACAGGCCCCACCTCCAACATTGAGGATCACATTTCGGCATGCCATTTGGTGGGGACACACATCCAAACTATATCAGGGGGTGAGGATGTTCAAGTTGCTCTAGCCCTGTCTCTGCCCTTTCCTGCCACCACACCATTCTGAAGACTATCCCTCACATACTGCTGCCCCAGTCCTCCCTGACTAATGTTGGGGAAGAGCCCTGGCTGAGAGTACAAAGGCCTGAGTCCCACTCCCAGGTCTGACACTAACAGACAAAACTGAACTTCCTGGGATCTTTCTCACAGCTATGCACAATGCTTCGCTCTCTAAGTGTGCTACCTCATTTCATCCTTATGATGCCCTAAGAGTAGGCACGGGTATTAACTCTACTCCAGTTTAAGAAACTAAAGCTCAGAAAAGTTAAGTGATTTGCCCAATAAGGGAAATAGGATCTGAATTCAGGCATTAGTACCCAGTGTTGCTGAGCTGAATGGGCCACCCGTGACTCTCAATTTCGTTGTCTGTTACAAAATGGATTTCCACATTTCCTTCCAGCTCTAATATTTTAAAAATATATTTGCTTTCTCTTTCTCTAGTTTATATGTCAACTTTTAAAGAAGCCAAAAGTCTTGCCATCATGTTGTGGATATAGCCTCATTCTGAGGCTCTGCAGTGGGATTCTCAGGGGTTGGTTATACATATATTGTCAAGAAGATTAACAAGAAGTTAACACAGATGCTAAATAAAAGGTAGCATAAAAAAGTATGCCCCATTTCCAACTGCAAAATATTTATGATGAGATTCAAATTTTTTAATTCTTAATTTATGACTGTCTGCTGAAAATACATACCATTTTTGTAAAGTGGTAATTTTCTAAAAGTTCTCCATTACAGAATTTTGTGTAGAATTAATTAATTTGACTGAAAGAATGCCTTTTCTACATGCTTAGAAAAATAAAAATCTGGAAAGATATATACATATGTGTATATATATATACACACACAAACTTATATACATATAGAGAGAGAATGAGCATATATACAGCAAGCTCATGACTTTATCATTGGGTGGTTGGTGACTTAAAACCCTTTTACTGGTGGTGGTGTATCTGATTTTCCATAAATGTACATGACTTTTGTAAAGAATAAAGAACAATAAACTAAAAAATAAAAACGCCAAATTCCGTTTTCCCCTGTCTAAAATTCCTACCATTTTAAATTGAGGAAGAAAACACAGGACAGAGGGTAGAGGACGGGGAAGAGATTT
Organism: Rhinopithecus bieti; assembly: GCF_001698545.2. Classification (NCBI taxonomy): domain Eukaryota; kingdom Metazoa; phylum Chordata; class Mammalia; order Primates; family Cercopithecidae; genus Rhinopithecus; species Rhinopithecus bieti. The sequence goes on along the minus strand of NW_016806263.1, from coordinate 486,176 downwards.
CCCCAAGACTGAATCCAAATTGCACAGATTTCCAGTGTGCTTAATTGAGGAGGGTGGTGATGGACAGAGTTTTAGGTCTCTCTGCAAGGAGTTTTCTCCAGAGGACATTTATTTTTTATTATTTTTTAATTTTTTTGCCAGGGCAGCTGATGGCCTGCAAATGAGATTAGAGAGCCTGTATCTTCTTCTGATTATACACTACAGATCCACAATTCCTTCTTTGGAATTCCAAAAGCCAAAATACTCAGCAAATTAAAAAATGGAAGCTTTCTTCAAGACTCATTTGGCTGCAAAACCTAACCTTTTACTGACAGCTTTTAGCCCACTTCGTGTGATAATTAATATAATTTTTGAAGAAGTAGTACAACCGGATTACTGTATACAATGAGCAGCTTTCCCAAAATTTAAATAATCCTAAATTCCAAACTGCATCTGACCCTAGAATCTTGGCTGAGGGCCCAGTGACCTGCACCAAACTAAAGATTTGGTCCCATTTAAACCTTATAAGGGGTCATGGCTTAACAGCGTACACAGGCGATATCTCTCTCAATATTCCAGCTAAGGTTATTCCTCATGAAATAGATCATGTTGGATTTTTCAAAAGAATGCAGAGTACAATCTTAGAAGCACAAGACTCAGAAGAGGGCCGGGCGCGGTGGCTCAAGCCTGTAATCCCAGCACTTTGGGAGGCCGAAACGGGCAGATCACGAGGTCAGGAGATCGAGACCATCCTGGCTAATATGGTGAAACCCCGTCTCTACTAAAAAATACAAAAAAACTAGCCGGGCGAGGTGGCCGGCGCCTGTAGTCCCATCTACTTGGGAGGCTGAGGCAGGAGAATGACGTAAACCCGGGAGGCGGAGCTTGCAGTGAGCTGAGATCCGGCCACTGCACTCCAGCCTGGGTGACACAGCCAGACTCCGTCTCAAAAAAAAAAAAAGACTCAGAAGAGAATCTCATGGAGAAAGGAAAATATTAAAACAAATAAAAAATAATTGCAAAATAAATAAACCATTTTTCCCTCTCTTTGCCTAGAACATAGCCCTGTATTTCAAATTACAACTGCCCTTGAATGTTCTTTCTTTTTCTTTTCAACCCTACACATTTTAAAGCATGTTCTTATTTGATATGTATGATTCTGTTATTGGCAATATTTTTATGAATAGGATACACATATAAGATGACAGAGTTGGGCATATTTTTATAGATAGGTGCTCTAACCTTCATATACATTCCAGGTGATTACATTCCATGGGATGCCAGAAAGCATATCAAGAAGAGAAACTACTTTAGGCATCCTAACTTGGGCAAATGCATCTCTTCTATCAATTTTTTTTTTTTTTTTTTTACCTTGCAATGCAAAGACGGTAGATGAAGAAAGGTGTTGGTAAGGTTATTAATATAGGACAGGCTAGTTCAAAGAGAGGTAGGCAGATAAATACCTTGTAGTCAAAACTTTTAAAGAACTTGAGCTACCAAATTCTGGGGTATTTTGTCCTATCAGGTCACAAACTCATCAAAGCAATTTTCAGTCTCAGGTACAGACTCAGACAGGACTGGCCTCTTTTTCGCCCTGATGGCTTGCACTGTCTACAGATCAGGACAGATCTCTGTGCAGTAAGTTAGATCCAGCTTCAGTTAACTTAAGTCAACCAAGGGAGCCATACCTTCAGAAAAAGATTCATGCATTCACTGTTTCACAGAGCAAAATCTGGCGATGTAATTTCTTGAAAATTAATTGCCTTGGTTTTTGTCTTCTACATGAGTACAAAGCTCTGCAAAGAAAAAAACAGACAAAAACAACTTCTTAACTCAACCATGTGTCTACAGGTTTGTTAATGTCTTCTCTTGATTTAGAATCTGTGAGCCAGAGCTTAGCTAAGATGCAAAGTACCAGTGCACAGCTCAAGGTTGTACAAAGGGGAAATTGTGGAAGGAAATAATGTGAGGGACAAGAAGAGACGACTGAGGCATCTTTGGAGAAAGGGAATCTAAGGGGGGAGGGCAAGAGCAGGCGCAATGAAGTCAGAAGGGCCCAAACAAATCCTGGCTCTGAGATGGGAAAGCTGTGTGTCCTGGAGCTGGTTATTCAAACACTCTGAGCAGTTTCTTGGTATTCAAAATGAAGGCATTCTTAACTGTCCTCCTGACATGAGGATTAAATGAAATCACATACGTGAAGAGTTGAACAAAGTGCCAGGCATGTAAGAACTCAATAAATTGTACTTGTACTATTCCCCCTAATATCTCAACTTACCTTCTCCACTCTCCCTACATTCTTTGCACTGAAAATGAAATCATAGTTTCAGGCTTACCTTTGTGAGTAAACAGAGCTGTCTCTCCCCCATTTTTGCAGAAAGCCTCACAATTAAAAACTACAATAAAATGTTTACTCTTCACATTTTATTTTAACCAGCCAACAAAAGTTTTATCCACCTTTGCATTGCAGAAACCCTGCTGCTGATGGCAGGGAAGCAGACAAGAAGCTTTTAGATGTCCCAGATTTTTGAGTTTTCTGCTGCTTTTATAATTCTGCCTCACCCATAGCCTAATTCCACATACTCCTGACTGCAAAGCCTACAGGGCAGAGCCTGTTCTGGTTTTATTCATTTATTCATCAAAGATTTATTGAGCATCTTCTACATGCCAGGCACTGCACCATATTCCAGAGCAGCTCAGGCGCACGCGCACGCGCACACACACACACACACACATTCGACACAATGAGGAAAATACAATGCTAGAAGCTTATCAGGAAGCAGAAAGGAGAGGACATCTCCACCTCAAGTGGGCATGGGAGGGGCAGCAAGAAAGTTGCAGAATGTAGCTTCCTTATTATGTGGCTTGGAGGGGCAAGACTTTCCCAAAGCCCCTCCTCTCATTCAAGGAAACTTCTAACTATGCAACCTGTCATTTGCTGTCTTCCTATAATTTATCATTATTAATACTCACCTCCCCTCTCCCCTGTTTTCATTCATTGCTGTATCTCTAGCATCTTTGAATACTGTCTGAATCAAGTAACAGGCGTACCTCATTTTATGGCACTTCACTTTATTGTACCTCCCAGATAGTGTGCTTTTTAAAAACTGAAGGTTGTGGCAACCCTGCTTTGAACAAGTCTATCAGTGCTATTTTTCCAATAGCATGGGCTCACTTTGTGTCTCTACATCACATTTTGATAATTTTCCCAATATTTCAAACTTTATTATTATTATTATTATATCTGCTACAGTGATCTGTGATCAGTTATCTTTGATGTCACTATTGTAATTAGTGAAGGCCATGAACTGCACCCATATAAGGCAGCGAACTTAACCAATGAATGTTGTGTGTTCTGACTGCTCCATTATTCAGCCATTCTCCCTTTTCTCTCCTTCTCCTCAGGCCTCTATATTCCCTGAGACACAATAATATAGAAATTAGGCCAATTAATAACCTTACAATGGCCTCTCAATGTTCAAGTGAAAGGAAGAGTCACACATCTCTCACTTTAAATCAAAAGCTAAAAATGATCAAGCTTAGTGAGGAAGGCAGGTCAAAAGCTGAGCTAAACCAAAAGCTATGCCTTTTGTGCCAGTTGGCGAAATTGTGAATGCAAAGGAATAGTTCTTGAAGGAAATTAAAAGTGCTACTCCAGTGAACAAGTGAATGATAAGACAGTGAAATAACCTTATTTCCGATATGGACAAAGTTTTAGTGGTCTGGATAGAAGATCAAACCAGCCACATTTCCTTAAGCTAAAACCTAGTCCGGAGAAAGGCTCTAAGAGTCTCTTTAATTCTATGAAGGCTGAGAGAGGTAAGGAAGCTACAGACAAAAATTTTGAAGCTAGCAGAATTTAGTTTATGAGGTTTAAGGAAAGAAGGTGTCTCTGTAACATAAAAGTACAAGATGAAGCAGCAAGGGCTGATGGAAAAGCTGAAGCAAGTTATCCAGAAAATCTAGTTAAAATCATTGATGAAGGTGGCTACACTTAACAACAGATTTTCAATGTAAATAAAACAGTCTTCTGGCAGAAAATGTCATCTAGGACTTTCATAGCAAAAGAGAAGTCAATGCCTGGCTTCAGAGCTTCAAAGGATAGGCTGACTCTCTTCTTAGGGGCTAATGTAGCTGGTGACTTTAAATTGAAGCCAATACTCACTTATCATTCAAAAAATCTTAAGACCCTTAAGAATTATGCTAAATCTTCTATGTTTGTGTTCTACAAATGGAAAAACAAAGCCTGGAGGACAGAACATCTGTTTACAGCATTATTTACTGAATATTTCAAGCCTACATTTGAGACCTACTACTCAGAGAAAAAGATTTGTTTCCAAATATTACTACTCATTGACAATGCACCTGGTCACTCAAGAGCTTTGATGGAGACATACTAGAAGGTTAATGCTGTTTTCATACCTGCTAACACAATATTAATTCTAAAACCCATGGATCAAGAAGTAATCTCAATTTTCAAGTCTTGTTATTTAAGAAATACATTTCATAAGGCATTAGCTGTCACAGATAGTGATTCTTCTGATGGATCTGGGCAAAGTAAATTGAAAACCTTCTGAAAAGGATTCACCATTCTAGATACCATTAAGATTTGTAATTCATGGACGAAGGTCAAAATATCAGCATTGTATTAGTCCATTCTCATACTGCTATAAAGAAATACCTGAGACTGGATAATTTATGAATAAAAGAGGTTTAATTGGCTCACAGTTCCACAGGCTGTAAGGAAGCATGACTGGGAGGCCTCAGGACACTTACAATCATGGCAGAAGGCGAAGGGAAAACAATATGTCTTACCATGGTGGCAGGAGACAGAGGGCAAGGAAGGAAGTGTAACCATTTAATGAGTTCACCTTGCCTGCTGCAGAGACAGAATCGATTTATCAAGACAGGGGAATTGCAATGGAGAAAGAGTAATTTATGCAGAGTCGGCTGTGTGGGAGACCAAAGTTTTGTAATTACTCAAATCAGTCTCCTGGGGCATTCAGGGACCAGAGTTTTTAAAGAGAATTTGGTGGGTAGGGGCTTGGGAAGCGGGGAGTGAGTGATGATTGGTCAGGTTGGAGATGGAATCATAGGGGCTCAAAGTTGGGTTTTCTTTTCTTTTCTTCTCTTTTCTTTCTTTCTTTCTTTCTTTCTTTTTTTTTTTTTTTTGAGACAGAATCTCACTCTCTCACTCTGTTACCCAGGCTGGAGTGCAGTGGCACAATCTCGGCTCACTGCAACCTTCGCCTCCCGGGTTCAAGCAATTCTCCTTCCTCAGCCTCCCAAGTAGCTGGGATTACAGGCATGCGCCATTATGCCAGGCTAATTTTTTGTATTTTTAGTAGAAACGAGGTTTCACCATGTTGGCCAGGCTGGTCTTGAACTCCTGACCTCAAGTGATCCATTCAACTCAGCTTCCCAAAGTGTTGGAATTACAGGCGTGAGCCATAGCACCCAACCACAGAAATTTGGTTTTCTTAATGTCTTCTGTTTCTGGGTGCAATGGCAGAACTGGATGGGCCAGATTACCAGTCTGGGTGATGTCAGC
>NW_016806263.1:450704-480577 GCF_001698545.2 Rhinopithecus bieti | reverse complement strand
ATTTGTATTGTGAGCATAAACGACGTTTCGCCATGTTGGCCAGGCTGGTCTTGAACTCCTGACCTCAAGTGATCCATTCAACTCAGCTTCCCAAAGTGTTGGAATTACAGGCGTGAGCCATAGCACCCAACCACAGAAATTTGGTTTTCTTAATGTCTTCTGTTTCTGGGTGCAATGGCAGAACTGGATGGGCCAGATTACCAGTCTGGGTGATGTCAGCTGATCCATCAAGTACAAGGTCTACAAAATATCTCAAGCATTGATCTTAGGTTTTATAATAGTGACATTATCCCCAGGAGCAATGTGGGGAGGTTCAGACTCTTGGAGTCACAGGCTGTATGACCCCTAAATTGTAATTTCAAATCTTGTAGCTAATTTCTTGGTCCTGCAAAGGCAGACTGGATCCCAGGCAAGAAGGGGGCCTTTTCAGGAAAGGGCTGTTATCAATTTTGTTTCAGAGTGAAATCATGAACTGAATTCTTTCCCAAAGTTAGTTCGGCCTATGCCCAGGAGTAAACAAGGACAGCTTAAGGGTTAGAAGCAAGATAGAGTCAGTTAGGTCTGATTTCTCTCATCATAATTTCCTCAGTTATTATTTTTGCAAAGTCAGTTTCAGAAGTACTACACACTTTCAAATAATCAGATCTCATGAGAACTTTATCTATCAGGAGAACAGCAAAGAAGTCAGCCCCCAGGATCCAGTCACCTTCCACCAGGCGCCTGCCCCGACATGTGGGGATTACAATTCAACATGAGATTTGGGTAGGGACACAGAGCCAAATCATATCAAACATTAACAGAAGTTCAAAACAAGTTGATTTCAACCCTCATGAATGACTTTGAGGGGTTCAAAACTTCAGTGGAGGAAGTACCTGCAGGTGTGGTTGAAACAGCAAGAGAACAGGAATTAGAAGTGGAACCTGAAGATGGACTGAACTGCTGCAATCTCAGGATAAAACTTTAAAGAATGAAGATTTGTTTCTTATGAATGGACAAAAAACGTGGTTTCTTGAAATGGAATCCACTCCTGGTGAAGATGCTACGAACATTATTGAAATAAAAATGAAGGATTTAGAATATTATATAAACTGAGTTGATAAAGCAGTGGTAGGGTTTGAGAGGTTGACTCCATTTTGAAAAAAGTTCTACTGTGGGTAAAACGCTATCAAAAAACATTGCATGCTACAGAGAAATTTTCCATGCAAGAAAAAGTTAATTGATGTGGAAAATTTTATTGTTATCTTAAGAAATTGCCACAAGCGCCCCCAACTTTCAGCAACCACCACCCTGATCAATCAGCAGTCATCAACATGGAGGCAAGGCTCTCTACCAGCAAAAAGATTATGCTGAAGACTCAGGTGATCATTAGCATTTTAGCAATAAATTATTTTAAATCAAGGTATGCACATTATTTTTTAGCCATACTGCATATTTAATAGTTTTATAGTGTCAACATTAATAGGCGCCAAGAAACAAAAATATTTGTGTGACTCACCTATTGCAAGGTTTGTTTTATTGCAGTGGTCTGGAAATGAACCTGCAATATCTCTAAGGTATACCACAGATGCTTGTTATGGGCTGCCTTGCACCCCCCAAAATTCATGTGATATCCTAACCCCTAGTGTTTCAAAAGGTGATGATGTTTGGAGACAGGGTATCTAAAGTTAGTAAGTTAAGTTACTAAGTTAATATGAGGTCATAAAAGTGGGTCCTAATCCAATATAATATAATTTTGAACCCCTCAAAGTCATTCATGAGAGTTGAAATCAACTTCTTTCGAACTTCTGTTAACATTTAGTATATAACCTTATCCTATCATCTTTGGTGCCACTTGGGCAGAGTTTAATCATTGTGACTGAGACAGTAGGGCCCAGCAAGCTTAAAATACTTACTAACTGCCTATATTTACTATTTTTAATATATCTTTTCATTTACTTTAATATTTACTCTAAATATATATTTTATATTTACTACCTTTTTCCAGACAAAGTTTGCCAATTCCTTCCATCTATTTTCTGTGAGATATCCCTTATTTAAGCCCTTGGCATTCTTACCTCAATCATTCATCTAAGGAATATTTATTAAACACCTATTATGTGCCTAGACACGGTTCTACAAGTGGAGTTTATACAGCAATGAACAAATATGAACAAGGAGCATGCACACCGGCACATTCCTGCTTCAGCGAATGTGCACCTGAGGGGCCACCTGCCTAAAACTCCCGTCTCCCAGATGACTGACTCCATTTTCAGATCTCTGCTCAGAGTCACCTCACCAAGCAGCCTTCTTAGCCTAAGCTATCCAGCATGGCACCCTCCAGCCTTATGGTTTCTTTACTTTTCTTATTAGTATTTCTACCACCTGCTGTATTGCACGTATGTGTTTCCTTCTCTTTGTTGCCATTAGAACGAAAGCACTGTTCGTTTTGCTGAATTTTTACCTCACCTCTTCCCACTCAGTCCAGCTTGCTGCCCACACTGCTTCCAGCCAGAATAAAGTGCAGTGGAGTAGGTATTAGCAGGGCTGAGAGGCCATCCTAGGACACAGTATGAAGGTCGTTACTTAGCTAAGGAGTTTGCTTTTATAACTCTGGGAGGTGTCCACAAAGTGAACCTAAATTTACAGCTTTACCAAGCAGCAAGAGCTCTGGGGACCAAGAGTAAGAAAATTTGAAGTCTAGTCCTAGTCTTGACTTCAACAATTTGAGCCTGCGTCATGTAGCCCCAGGTTTCTACGTATCATCTGTCAAGGCTAGCCAGCGCTGTTGATCTAAGATTTATAAGTCCTTCTAGATCTAGTAGATCCTTGAACAGCCCTCCCTGGGAGCAGAATCCATTTACTGAACTCTTGGGAAGACAGAGGGTGTTATAACACACACACAGTGCAAGCTGGTACTGGACCTTTTACAAAATCTGTTCCTCTTGCTAGCTTTGTAATCTTGGGCATGTTGCTTGACCCCACGGCCAAGTTTCTACATCTGTACAACAGAGATAAACATTACCCCTAAACACAGGACAGTGATACGAGACAGTCTACCAGAAGCCTGCAGCATCATATGGCACATTGTAAGTCCCCAGGAAATGCTAGCTGGGACAATCACCACTGTTAATTGTTCAAAGTGTACCTCAGCTTGGCCCTGACATCCCACCATATTCATCTTCTTTCTTCTATTTAGCATCTCCCTTTCTCATTCCATTTTAACACTTTCATTCTCTTCCCCAAACCTCCCACCCCCACGCTCCAGTAATGCCCTCAGGGTTTCACCCCCAAGAGGCTAATCAAAGGAATTTCCTGGAGAAATCAAGTCCCCCTCAAGACAAATTCTAGTGCCAGCTGTTAATGCCTTTGTCCTCGCGGCTACATAAGCACTTTTATAACCGCTCTTGTTTTTGTAGACACATATCTGCTTTGTTACATAACGTTTGGCTTCAGCTTTAACTCTCAGAAGAAAGATAAAAACTTCTTAATCTTAGGGATCTGATCTGAATCACTCCCTCCATTTCTGGAAATGCAGAAAGAAGCCTGGGCTCTTGCTGAATCTAGAAGCCCAGCCAGCACTTCTCAGAGGAGCCAAACTGCCGCCTGCCATGCATGGAAACCCGGGAAAGCAGCAGGGACCCAGAGGCAGCTGGAGTGTCAAGGGTGGAGGCTTAAAAATAGCAAAAGCTGCCCTTGGAGAACATTCCCGCTGGATGTTTGCATTTTAAGAAGTGCCTCCAAGGAAGAATCTGTTCCCACAAAATGATGAACAGCAAACAGGAGGTGGTGGCATCTTTTGGGGAGGTCTTCAGAGAAGGGTTCACCTGGACTCTTAAAATCACACCACCAAGCCCTTGATTTCAGGCCAGTTTCTTACAATGCAGCACAATCAAAATTGGAAAAGATAGGAAATATCAAGAATAGACAAGAAGAAAATCCTCTTTATCACACAGTGTGATAAATCCGGGTATAATCTCAGACTGGGAGGTTTCTAGTCTTTTTCATTCTTTTCTCTGTGCTTACATAATCGTAGATACATATTTTTCTTTCAGAGATCGAAAGAACCTTAGAAATCTAAGCCAAACATCATTTTCAGAAGGAAATAAAGCCAGAGAGGTAATGTGACTTACTAAGGGCCACACAGTCCAGCAAGGACCAGGGCCAGGAACACTGTTGTCTTGACGCAGTCTAGGTCTCTCATGGATTTGGAACCTGCAGACCTACAGTCCTAAAAAGAGCTGCCCCTCCACCCACCACCACATGTGGTTACTATAAACACCCTCTTCCCCAAGATGACAAGATTTATTTTCCTTTGATGCCCACACTAACTTTAGAGCAAATTTTTGCCTTTGCTGATAGAAGAAGAGACCAGCGGCTCAGAGTTCAGGAGATCTGCACCAGGTCACTGGGATGGTAAGTGAAGGATCCAGAAGTCAAATGTAGATAAGTTTATTCCCACCCCCAGGCTGAATTCATGTGACCTAAGGCCAGGAATACCCCTATTTCCGATATTATTTCCAGTCCTGTCCAGCCTGACATCTTATAATCTGCTGTCATTTTTATTTAGCTGGTTTAAATCTTTTGTTTGGAGCACTTGCATAACAGCCCTGCGAGTGGGCGCCTCCTCCAGTGTTGCTTGCTGGACACTTGACTTGCCTCCCACTAGTCCTAAATGTGTTGTCATAGCCTCTCGCCTTTAAAAGTCAGAATGATCTTTCCAAAATTGAAGCTGGCAATGCTGCCTCTGCTTAAACCCTATCGCTTCTTTCCCTTGCCCCAGGATAGAGTCCAATTTCCTTCATTCAGCATATGAGTCTGTACAGTATTCAGTGCAAAGATCTCAAACTGCAGGGTGTGCAGCATCCAACTCAGAGACTAGTTTTAATCAACCTAATAATTTGAATATTTTGATTGAAAGGTGCACATTTCTACTTCTCTTGAGGAAAGAGAAGTTACTTTTCATGCTTTAATTCTTTCCTCAGTAAAATGGGGGCAATAATATAGAAAATAAATACAACAGCGCTTGACCAGTGAATGCCATCTTTAGTATTATGTCAACTGATGTCCACAAGCCTGGCCCAAATCAGCAGGAGCTGAGGAGTTGTTCCCTGCCTCACAGGAGCAAGAGGTCACAGCTCTCCCCAGTCTTCAGCCCGCTCTTGCCTTGTGTCATTCAAGCTTCCTTTCCAGTCCCTGAAAATGGAGGCCCCACTTCCTGTGTCCCGTTTTTGAGCAATACTAAGCAGCTTCGGTTCCGTCCATGTTTTTTCAGCCTGAACCTGAGCTTTGTTCATTCACAGCACTTAGAATATGTGCATTCTCTGTTACTGACCCTACTGGAGAATCACACCATGCCTCAGCTGGGCCAGGGACGTGTCTTAGTCGTTTCTGTAGCTAACACCAGTGTGTGGCCCAGAGCCGAGCACTTAGTACAGCTCAACAAGTGTATTGAGAAATAAACGAAATTGGGAGGCTAACACAGCAACACGCCGACAGGGATTTAGAGCCTCTCTTGGCTTCTAAAGAGCCTGCACTCTCAACCAGGAACACCAGACTGTGCTCAGTTTCAGAAACTGAGTTTGAAGTTGAATTGAATGGAGTTCAAGGCCTTGCCCTGTCAGTTATTTGCAACCTTGGCCTAGTTCCATTATCTCCGAGCCATTCGTTTTTCCCCCCTCTTCAAAAGGACATGAGTCAGCCTAAGTATTATGAAAGCACACATCCACACAACGACTGGTATATACGTAGTCAAAGTAGCTTCATTCACAACAGCCAAAAACTGGGAGAAACAAAAGTGCCCATTAGCAGGTGAACAGTCAAGCCAGCGCTAGTGTAACCCATGCCATGGAATATGGCTCAGTGATTTTAAAAAGTGTGTACCAGTGACACCCAACAATATGAATGAAATGCAAACGCATCACACTGTGTGAAAGAAGCCAGACACATGTATAATTCCTTTTATATAAATGTAAACCGATCCATGGTGACAAAAAGCAGTTCAGTGTTTGCCTGAGGCCCAGGAGAGGGAGAGAGTGGGGCAGAATGAACTGAAAAGGGGCTTGAGGATTCTTGAGGAATGATAAACATGTTCTGAATCCTGAGTGTGGTGGCACTTTTGTGGGTGTATGCCACTATCAAAACTCATGAATTGCACACCCTTTTTTAGATTTAGCATAATTATTTTCATTTATTTTATTTACATATAAGATATACATATTTCTGGTATATATGGGGTAATCCGATACATTTTAATAATCAACTCAAAGTAATTAGGATATCCAGCACCTTAAATATTTAAGTTTTGGGGCCAGGCTTGGTGACTTATGCCTGTAATCCCAGCACTTTGGGAGGCCAAGGTGGGCGGATCACCTGAGGTCAGGAGTTCGAGACCAGCCTGGCCAACATAGCAAAACCCCATCTCTACTAAAAATACAAAACTTAGCCAAGCGTGGTGGCATGCACCTGTAATCCCAGCTACTTGGGAGATTGAGGCAGGAGAATTGCTTGATCAGGAGGTGGAGGTTGCAGTGAGCCAAGATTGTGCCACTGCACTCCAACCCAGGTGACAGAGTGAGACCCTGTCTCAAAAAAAAAAAAAAAAATTAAGTTTTGGAAAAACTCTCAAACCAGGTTTTTCCTCTGCTCTCACACCACAGCAATCTACATAGAAGACTCCCGTAGCCCAATGTGTGGAGGTTTTTCTCCACCAACCAGCAGTGAATACCAGCTGAGTATCCTCCAATTCAATTCTGACACTATCTACTTGGAGACAGTGTCAGATACCACAGGCCGAGAGCTCAGTCCCCAAGACTACACCCCCTAAACACCAGTTGCAAGTCTAGGCCTCAGGAACTTCTGACCCACTGGCTTCAACTTGGGATTCCCATGACCTCCTCTTTGAATTGCATGCTTTAAATGCATGTAGTTATTGCACAAGAATAATTATTTAATACATTGGAAAAGAAAAAAATATTAAAATTATAACCCATATGATGTTCACCAGCATTTAACAGTAATGGATGAGATACTTCTGTGGGTTTTTTTGTTGTTGTAGTAATTCTTATTTTAAACATATAAAAGAACCAATATTAAGATCTATGGTATTAAGGAAGAACTATATAACCTTATTTTCCATAGCAGTTATTTGACATTTCTCCATGCACTCTTGACAAAGTTCATTGTAATTTTAAATTTAATGCAGTAGTGTTTACACGTATACCACATATGCACTGAAACCATACATGTGCAGGCCTGTTGTAAAAATATTTAATAAATGCCTTCGTTAATGACCAAAAAGAAAGAGAAAGGAAAGAAAAAAGTGTTCAGAGAATGCTTGCCTTGTTTGGTGGTTGTGTGGGAGAAACAACCCCACATCCAGAGAGGAGGTCTTTACAAAAGCGGCCCGTTTTTCCTGACCTACAGCCCCTGGATCCCAGGGATCCTCACCCAGCTCATCTCTCATTTTCTGTTCCTCACACTTGCATGGACCGGAAGTGGTCCCTTCTTCTCTGTGTGCCTGGAAACACTAGCATTATTGCTTCCCTCCCAGGCTTTAATTTTTCTCCGAGTGCCTAGTAGACAGGGTTTCCCTAAAAGGACAATTAGAAAAGACTTCATAGTTGGCGATAAATGGGGAAAGTGGGGGGAAGGTGGGAGTGAGAGCCATCCTTTATCTTAATAGCAAATACCAAATACCTGTCTCCCACAGTCCACTCTTGACCTCGCTCAGCAATTTCATTCAGCATTTTGATCATTATCTTCATAGGCATCTACCGACCATTTACCAAAATGCAACAAGTGAGGTGATCATTTTCCTAAAGACAAAAATGACATCTCTATTCTCTTTGTCTCTCTCTCTTAAATTCGATGCTTGACTGTTATTTTAACTCTATCTCTTTTTGGTTCTCCGGGATGGCTCAGTGCTCTGGGTTTGTCTATAAAGGTTGGGGCGACAAGGAGTTAAACCATCACCTAGAGACTTTGATCACTGCAGACCTAGACTCCTGGCAGTTCTGTGCAAATGAAAACAGCAAGTTTCTTTTAGCCTTAATTATCTGCATAATTACTTTAGCCAAGATAGATACAGGCTCAGAATCTCAAGAAAGGTGAATTTTTTTTCTTCTCAATCCATCATTGTCATTGTTAGTAACATTTATTGTGTGCCAACTGCATGGAACAACTCTGTTTTAAATATTGAGAGGTACATAAAAGACTTATTATAGATGCTGCTCAAGAACCTCTTAATAACCTAACTGCAGAAACAAGATCACTGGAATACCTGATGGGTAACAAGCAGTATACCAGCAGCAAAGATACAAGGACATATAATCTGTGGACTTAATGAATGTATAGTCTAGTAGGTAAGAATAAGCAAGATAAAAACGGTTAATCTGAATACACTATTACTTTTGTGACACTTACAAGTGTGGTAGGATTTCAGGGAGGAAACAATCAAGGTATAGGAGCTGTCATCCAACAAACATTTAATGGACTCTATGCTAGGCATTCTCTCTTAGACTTTTGCCCACCAATCATCACAGATTTTCAATGAGAATGCTTAAGTGTCCAAAATGATGCTGCATTCTGAGCTGAGAGCTAACCATTTAATGATTTGAGGATACATAAGAAAAGGAGTTATCCATGCATTGTAGCCAAGTTGCTGCAGGCAAGGTGAGCAGTTTTTCTCCATGTTTTTGAGTCTTTATATTGACCTCTTTTAAAGGAGAAACTAATGATGGGCCTGTGCTGATGTTCAGCCGTAAGTCTCCTCTGCCATGTTCTACAGGACACAGAAGGACAAGTTTCTTGCATTTCTATAATAGAAGCAAAGAAATCAAGCCAGCAGAGACTGTAAACAAAGAGGGTTTGGGCAAAACTTTTTGCTAGGGTTACCTTTTTTCTCCATCTTTGATGTGGTCTCCCTTCTGGAAAGAAGAATGTCAGCTTTCTTTTGGCAATATCACAGTCTGCTAATCCCATTTGCTGCCCATAAGCAGGAATAATCATCACATGGTGTTGTTTAAGGTCTCAGATCTGTAGATTTTTCCCCCCAAGATTCTTCTCCAACACAGACACTGATATGTTAATTCACGCAGAAAAATGTTGTCCATTGGGCCACAGCAACTTCTTTGTCATGATCAAGGCTTTCCCTTGCTCCAGCCCAACTTGATCAAGGATCCATAACCTAATTAGAAGGTGCTGAGTGAGGACGAATCAGATCAAAATGAGTTTGTCAAACTAGCAGAGTATTTAACTGATTTATTCCAATGCAGACATTTTACAATAAGAATCATTTTCCCACTGAGACCTGAAGATACAAATGTGGGCTTTCTTGAACTGTTTTGAGAAGAGCACTGTTGTATTTTCCTTGGGATTCCTCCATGCTGTACCGTGGGTCTTCTCATTTGCCTGTCCAGTCAATGAAGCCATAGACGTGTAATGACTTAGACATCATCATTTTTCCTTAAGACCTTGAACATCTCTGCTATGATTTTTATAAGTGGTAAATTTTATATCTTAGAGGGCAACTCTATTTTCCTCCTTCAAAATTATTGAAATATCACATTGAGACCTCAAACTCAAAAAAAGTAAGTAATCATTCAGTGTGAAAATGTGTTATTGGAGCTGGAACCTCAACACAGTGATTGCTATGCACAGAGCTGGAGTGGAAGGACATTCCAGTAGACAACGGGGAAATGTGAAAAATGGGATACGAACTTGAAAACTTTCTGCCATCCCTGGACTATTGTCTGAACATAAAATTACACCTCTGGGCCTTTGGTCCATATCGGCTTTTTTCGGGGCTAGGGGTGGTGGTAGATGGGAACTGAGATGCTCTTTGCCAGCTTTTCCAGATCCAAACACCTATTTTTCTTTTAATTTTCTAATATCCGGTACCGAATGGCAGAAAGGACACCAGAAAGAAAAAACAGGTAAGAAGCAAAGAATAAAGGAGGGAGGAAAAAAGAGACAAAGGCTGTACTTGCCATCAAAACCCTGCATTCAAATCCTGCCCTGCCACTCACTGCCTATGTTACTTGGACAAAATGTTTTACTTAGCTTTTCAAACGTCAGGTTTCTCTCTCAGGAGAATGAGGAGAATGTTACCTACGTCCCGAGGTATTAAGTTATATGATTGACCACCTGGAACAGAGCAGTAACCAACAAGATGTCAATCAAATCAGATCTGAAAACCTCACTTCAATATTACCTCCAGAATAAAGGAAGACATGACTTCTTCAGCAACAAGTGGCCCTCCACCTCCATCCTCCCATACACATAGCATGTGCCACCATCACAACACTCACCATGTCCTGCTATTCTGTTTTAGGTGCCTGTCCCTTACTAAAATATAAGTTCCTAGCCGGGCGCCGTGGCTCACGTCTGTAATCCCAGCACTTTGGGAGGCCGAGGCAGGCGGATCACAAGGTCAGGAGATCGAGACCATCCTGGCTAACACGGTGAAACCCCGTCTCTACCAAAAATACAAAAAATTAGCCGGGCGAGGTGGCGGCGCCTGTAGTCCCAGCTACTCCGGGAGGCTGAGGCAGGAGAATGGCGGGAACCCGGGAGGCGGAGCTTGCAGTGAGCTGCGATCGCGCCACCGCACTCCAGCCTGGGGGACAGAGCGAGACTCTGCCTCAAAAAATAAATAAATAAATAAATAATAAAAATAATAGAAGTTCCTCAATGGCAGGTGCCAGTCCATGTCCATTGGTGGACCCCAGACCTGGCGCTATCGCTTATACAAATGGGGTTTTTACAAACATTTATAAGATGAATGAATACAGGCCATCAAAATTGCCAGACCTAACTCAGAAAACAGAGGTGTCATTATCATTTCTGTTATGAGAAAACTTTCCCACATTATGTGATCTTTTTACTTTCTCAAGTTCCAGCAGATATGGCATTGTGCATTTGCTCTCTCTGGTTTCCAGATGCATTTAAAATGTACCTCACCAGGTCAGGTCTCATTGATGTAAAATCACACAAGAAGAGTCTTGTTTATACAGGAACAGCAATATCTATTGGTTCCTTTATGTCTTTCTTTTACAGGTTACTCCTTATTGATGTCAAAACCAGATTTCCCCAAACAGTTTTAGTCTTTTATTACTTTCTGTCATCAGTTATAATTTTACAGCAGAAACTGTTTCATTTTCCTTGTGTTCATGAAGATTTTAAAAGTTCTAAGCTGGCTTCTCTTTCATGTGCACAGGAAAAAAAAAAGTAAACAGCATTTGGGGAGGATAGTGTAAGGAAAGAATAATAAAGGTTTCTGAAAAGAATCCAGAGCTCAGACTGACTCTAAATGCTTTACCCTGCAGGCTGGAGCAGAATCAGGGTTTAATATTAATGGATAATTTGTCGAGAGCCCTTTTCTTTATTTTAGTGTGAAAAAAAATATAATGAAACAAGCTCAATGGAATTTTCCATTAATATTATTAAATAGAATTTTAAATTAATCAAATGTACAGATTTTAAATGTGGTTTGATAGGTTTACAAATGCACACACCCATTAACTACCATCCCTATCCAGATACAGAATAATTTATCAGAATGTTCCTTTATGTCTCTTTTTTTAATCTGCTCTTACAACCTGCCCTGCAATCCATGGGTTTTAATATTTTGAGCTCCATGAATTGTTTCTTAGAATCTGACAAAAGCTACAGAATTCTCCCTACTTGGGGAGAGAACTTGGGGCAGGGTGGATGGATCCTAGGTTAGGAACTCAAAGCAAGTTTTATTAATTCTTCTATTTATTCATTTAAAAATCTGTATTGAGCACTGGTTGGGTGCTTTGGGATAGGTGTTGGGCAGACAGGGTAAAGAAAAAATGATATACTTTCCTCCTTGACCTTACATCAAGGAGAAAGGTCATAAAAAACAAAGAAGCAAAACACTCAGTATTCTGCTTGAATAAATGAAATGGCAGAAAGTATTAAGTGCTTTGCTATGAAATCTATAACTTTTATATGTTGTATGTAAAGACTTATATGACCTACAGCAGTACAAACCTAAAGAAAAGGTTTGTCTGCCACTTTTCTAGTTCAGGTGTTTTCTCCAAGCTCTTGGCATATATCCTTACTGAACATGCATTCTCAATGTATATCTATGTATATGCTACTATGTTAGTATCTTGTTTTATGATAAAACACGTACTAAACAGCCAGGCATGGTGGCTCACCCCTGTAATCCCAGCACTTTGGGAGGCCAAGGTGGGTGGATCACAAGGTCAGGAGATCGAGACCATCCTGGCCAACATGGTGAAAACCTGTCTCTACTAAAAATACAAAAAACTAGCCAGGCATGGTAGTGCATGCCTGTAGTCCCAGCTACTAGGGAGGTGAAGGCAGGGGAATCACTTGAACCCAGGAGGCAGAAATCGCAATGTACTAAACTAGAAATAAAAAATGAAGCCGATAAGTCACATGAGTAGCCATGATACAGAAAGTCAAAAGAGACTATTTTTGAAATCAATGAATACACATTTATAGTTGGAGATTTCAACACTAAGCTCTCAACAATTGATAGAACAACATGGACAGAAAGTCAGTAAAGCTATAGAAGAATTCAACAACACTATCAAACAAGACAATCTAATCAACATCTATGAAACACTCCCCCCAACAATAGCAGAATACTCATTTTATTCAAGTTCTCAGAGAACATATACCAAGATAGATCACATCTTGGGCCATAAAACAAACCTCAACAAACTTAAAATATGTGAAATCATATACCGTGTGTCCTCTAACCACAATAGAATCAGATTAGAAGTCAATAACTAGAAAGAAAAGAGAAAAAAACTACAAACACTTGAAAAACTTACAACACATTTCTCAATAGTCCATGAATCAAAGAGAAAGTCTCAGTAGAATAAAAAAAAAAGATATAAAGTTAGTGAAAATGAAAATACAACACATCAAAATTTGTGGGATGCAGCTGAAGCAACACTGAAAGGGAAACTTACAGCACTAAACGTAGATACTAGAAAAGACAAAAAGTCCTAAATCAATGCTCTAAACTCCCATCAAAAAAAAAAATTGTAGAAGAGCAAAATAAACCCAAACTAAGTAGAAAGAAGGAAATAATAATGATAAGAGCAGAAACCATTAAAATTAACAACAGAAACAATAAAAAATAAGTTAAAGAAATAATTCTCTGAAAAGACCACTAGAATAAGCAAAACTGCAGCAAGACTGACAAAGAAAAAGAGAAAAGACATAAATGACCAAAATCAAGAATGAAACAGGAGGTACTGCAGACTCTGCAAACATCAAAAGGATCATAATGAAAAATTACAAACAATTGTACACATATACATTTGCTCTGGTTTGAGTGTCATCAGCAAAACCCATGTTGCAGTGGAATTGCCAGTGTAATGGTGTTGGGAGGTAGTGACTTTAAGAGGACTTTAGGTTGTTAAGATAGATTAATGTCTTTCTTATGTGCCTGGGTTAGTTCTTGCAGGGAATGAATCAGTTCCCAAGAGTGTGAGTGGTTATAATGCCAGGTAGCCTCTCATGCTCTGCCCCTCTGGCACACCTGCTTCCCCATCCACATCTCTGCCATGTTATGATGCAGGACAAGGCCCTCATCAGAAGCTGAGCAGATGCTAGTGTCATGCTTCTTGGACTTTCCAGCCTCTGGAATTGTGACCCAAATAAACCTATCTATCTATCTATCTATCTATCTATCTATCTATCTATCTATCTATCTATCCATCCATCCATATATCTATCTATCTTACCCTGTCTCAGGTATGCTGTTATAACAACATAAAATAGACCAAGAGAACATTTGACGACTTAGTTAAAATGAACTGATTCCTTGAAAAACACAAACTATCAGAACTTACCCAATATTAAATAGATAATTTGAATATTCCTATATTAAAAGTTAAATTTGTAATTTAAAACTACAAAAAAAAAAATCTTCAGGCCTAGATGAATTCTTCAGATCTTTAAGGAAGAATGAATATCAATTCTACACCATCTCTTTCGGACATAGAAAAGGAAGAAATATTACTCATTTTATTTTATAAAATTAACATTACCAGAATCAGACAGAGATTACAAAATGAAAACCACAGACTCACTAAGAAATAAAACTACATTCCTCACTAAGACAGACACAAAATTCTCAACAAAATATTAGCACATAGAATTCAGCAATATNTTCAGGCCTAGATGAATTCTTCAGATCTTTAAGGAAGAATGAATATCAATTCTACACCATCTCTTTCGGACATAGAAAAGGAAGAAATATTACTCATTTTATTTTATAAAATTAACATTACCAGAATCAGACAGAGATTACAAAAATGAAAACCACAGACTCACTAAGAAATAAAAACTACATTCCTCACTAAGACAGACACAAAAATTCTCAACAAAATATTAGCACATAGAATTCAGCAATATACATTAAGAATTTTACACTATCGGCCAGGCGTGGTGGCTCAAACCTGTAATCCCAGCACTTTGGGAGGCTGAGGCAGGCGGATCACGAGGTCAGGAGATCGAGACCATCCTGGCTAACACGGTGAAACCCCGTCTCTACTAAAAATACAAAAAAACTAGCCGGGCAAGGTGGAGAGCGCCTACAGTCTCAGCTACTCAGGAGGCTGAGGCAGGAGAATGGCGTAAACCCGGGAGGCGGAGCTTGCAGTGAGCTGAGATCCCGCCACTGCACTCCAGCCTGGGCGACAGAGCGAGACTCCGTCTCAAAAAAAAAAAAAAAAAAAAAAAAAAAAAAAAAAAAAAAAAAAAAAAAAGAGAAATAGAAATAGAGAAGCACTTCCTCAACTCAATAAAAAGCATTTTTAAAAATCCAACATTATATTAATGTGAAAGACTGAATGCTTTCCTGGTAAGATCAGGAACAAGGCAAGGATATTCTTACTATTCTTATTCAGCATAAGTTAGAAGTACTAGTCAATGGCATAAGAAAAAAATGACATAAAAGGCATACAAATTAGAAAGGAAGAAATACAAATTTTCATGTTTGCAAATGACATGATTTCCTACACAGAAAATCCCAAAACATCTAGTTTTTAAAATCCTAGAACTAATAAGTGAGGTCAACCAGGTCACGAGATCAAAGATAAACATACGAAAACCAATTATACATCCATGTACTGTCAATGAACACGTGAACAACAAAATTTAAAAATGCAATGTCATTTATAATAGATTTTAAAAAGAGGAAATTCTTGGGTCTAACTCAAATAAAGCATGGGTGAGACTTGTATGATCAAAATTACACAATGCTGATGAAAGAAATCAAACAACTAAATAAAGAGACTATGTTCATGAACTGAAGACTCAACATAATAAAAATGTCAATGTCAATTCTTCACAAACTGATATGAAGATTTAAGACAATTCCTATAAAAACTCCAGCAGGATATTTGTAGATACAGATTAAAATTAAATTTTAGGCAAGAATATTCTAAAATTTATATGGAAAAACAAATAGAATAGCTAAGGCAATTTTGAAAAAATAATAAAATGGGAGGAATCAGTCTACCAGATTTCAAGACTTACTAGATAGCTACAGTAATCAAGGCTATGTAATAATGGCATAAGGATAGACACATATATCAATGGAACAGACTGGAAAATCCAGAAACAGACTTACACAAACATGTTCAACTCACTTTTGACAAAGGTACAAAAGCAAATCAATGGAGAAAAGATGGCTTTTTCAACAAATGGTGGTGGCACAATTGAACATGCATTGCTATAAAAATTAACTTCAACTTAAGACTCATTTCTTATACAATAATTAACTAAAATTGAATATGAAATTAAACTTGAAACCATCCAACTCAGAAAAAAAAAGCGTAGGAGAAAATCTCTGGGATCTAGGAGTAGGAAAGAGTTTTTAGACATGACACCAAAACACATCCATAAAAGAAAAAATTGATGAATTTGACTTCATCAAAATTTAAAACTTTTGCTCCATGAAAAACTCTGATTAGAGAATGAAAATGTCAACTAATGATGGGAGAATATATTTGCAAACCACATATTCTAGAGTATAGAATATATAAGAAACTCAAAACTCAATAGTAAAAAAGCATACAATCCAATTAGAATGCGGATGAAATACATAAAGAGATACTTCATTGAAGAAGATATACGAATTGCAAATAAGCACATGAAAATATGCTCAACATCATTAGC
Source organism: Rhinopithecus bieti (assembly GCF_001698545.2). Classification (NCBI taxonomy): domain Eukaryota; kingdom Metazoa; phylum Chordata; class Mammalia; order Primates; family Cercopithecidae; genus Rhinopithecus; species Rhinopithecus bieti. The sequence goes on along the minus strand of NW_016806263.1, from coordinate 464,407 downwards.
CATTAGGGCAATACAAATTAAAGTCACAGTGAGATGCATCAAATTAAAATAAAAAAATAGCAACAACATCAAATGCTGGTGAGGATGCAGAGAAACAGGATCATTGACATATTCCTGGTGCATATGGAAAAGTATGTAATTACTCATGAAAATTGTTAAAAAACAAAATATGCAGCTACCATACGCAGCCATTTATTCCTGAGCATTTTCCCCAGAGAAATGACACTTTCATTCACACAGAAACTTGCTCATGAATGTTTATAGGAGCTTTATTTGTAATACTCCCAAACTGGAAAAAACCCAGATACCTTCAATTGGTGAATGGTTAAACGGAGTGATGCATTCATATGATGAAGAAATATTATTCAGCAATAAAAAGGCACAAACTACAAATAGACAAAGAATTATGATGGGTGAAAAAAGTGAGTCCCCAAATGTTACATACTTCATGATTCCATGTATGCAATATCCTTGAAATGATGAAATTACACAAATGGAGAACAGACTAGAGGTTATCAGGAATTAAGGAGAGGATAGGGTGGGAGGGAAATGAATATGGTTATAAAAGTGAAACATGAAAAATCTTTTTGGTAATGAAACAATATGTAGCTTGACTTTACCAATGTCAAGGTCCTAGTTGTAACACTGTACTATAGTTTTAAGCTATAGTTTTAGATTGTAGTTTACCATTGCAGAGAAATGCATAAAGGGTACACAGGATCTCTCTGTGGTATTTCTTACAACTGCATGTCAATCTACAATTATCTCAAAATAAAAAGTTTAATTTAAAAAGTTAACATACTTCAGTCTCCAGATCTAAAAACTGAGTGAACTCAACACAGGATAAATACAAAGAAAACCATGCCGCAACATCATAGTCAGCTATTTGGTTGAAAACCAGAGATTAAGAATGAAACTTAAAAGCCGCCAGAGGAAAAAAAAAATCCATTGAAAACATATTACCACAAATTGAATCACAACTAACTTCTCACCAGAAATATGTAAGCTTTGAAGACAATGAAATGGTATCTTTTATGTGTTAAAAAAAAAAAAAAAGAATCTGCCAACAGAATTATGTATCTAGCAAAAACATCTTTTAAAAGGAAAGCAGAATTCTGCCTTCTAGTAAAGATGGTATGATAGGCAGAATTCTATCATGAACCCAACAATCTTTGTCCCACGGTGTTACTCTCCATACTGTCTCCTTCCTTTGGGTGCCCAGAGATGATGCTAGTGACTAAGGAGTCAGGGTATTTGTGTGTAGATGAGTTCATGGGGTGCTTTCTGAAGGCAGGTTTCTACGTTCACAAACAGTGAGCTACACCCTTGTCTAATCCTCTTGCCTTGAATATGAGTGAAGTCTGTAACTCTTTACTAGTTAATAGATACGGCAAAGGTGATGGGATGCCCCTACTGAGATTAGATTACTGTGTGTGTATGTGTTTATAAATGGACATACATATGTTTGCATACATGCATACACATATATCTCTCAATGGTCTCTCTCACTCTCCTCTCTCTCTCTCTTTCCTAGTATGCATGAGGGAAACTCTTATTAATGGCCTTAGAGAAGCAAACTGCCACATTAAGAACTGCCTGTGGAGAGTCCTACATGTCAGCAAACTGCCTGTGGCCTCTAGAAAATGGAAACTGCAGTCCTACAAACTCAGGTAACTGAATTCTGCCAACAGTTACCTAAGCTTGAAAGAGGATCCTGAGCTCCATTAGAAGACATGAACCAGTCAACACCTCAATTACAGCTTTGTGGGACCCAACTAAGACATGCCCAAACTCCTGATGCACAGAAACTTTGAGATAATAAATGTGTAGGCTCTCTTCCAAGATGGCCGAATAGGAGATAATAAATGTGTGTTGTTTTAATTGGCCAAATTGTGGTATTTGTTATAGAACAATAGGTAACTAACACAGCTGGAGAAATTTGATTGGAATAGCCTTCCTTCAGATAACAATTATATTGGGAGGCCGAGGCAGGTGGATCACCTGAGGTCAGGAGTTCGGGACCAACCTGGCCAACATGGTGAAACCCTGTGTCTAATAAAAATACAAAAATTAGCCCAGTGAGGTGGTGCGTGCCTGTAATCCCAGCTACTTGGGAGTCTGAGGCAGACAGAATCGCTTGAACCCAGGAGGCGGAGGTTGCAGGGAGCCAAGATAGTGCCATTGTACTCCAGTCTAGGCAACAGAGTGAGACTCCATCTCAACAACAACAACAACAAAAAAATCATAAAAGCTAGACAAAAATTTTTTTAATCACCGTAAAACAAGCTAAGTATATTTCAAAGCACTGATATCTACACAGTATGTTCTTTGACTACAATGATATTTAATTAGAAATTAATACCAATAAGACAATGAGAAAAGATGCCTTATATTTGGAAGTTAAACAATGTATTTCTAAATGATCCATGAGTCAAAATAAATCAAAATGAAATAAGAAACTATTTTAAACTGAATGAGGTTAGGATATAACATATCAAAAATTATAGGAGGCAGTTTGTGATGAAATTGTATCTGATATTCTTGTAGAAGAAGAAAACTTAAAATCAATTGTCTCATTTTATTTTTTTTTTTATTTTTATTTTTATTTTTATTTTTTTGAGACAGAGTCTTGCTCTGTGGCCCAGGCTGGAGTGCAGTGGCACCATCTCAGCTCACTGCAAGCTCCACCTCCCGGGTTCACGCCATTCTCCTGCCTCAGTCTCCCGAGTAGCTGGGACTACAGGCGCCTGCTACCACGCCCGGCTAATTTTTTGTATTTTTAGTAGAGATGGGATTTCACCGTGGTCTCGATCTCCTGACCTTGTGATGCGCCCGCCTCGGCCTCCCAAAGTGCTGGGATTACAAGCGTGAGCCACCGCGCCCGGCCAATTATCTAATTTTTAAACTTAAAAAGCTAGAAAAGCCGGGTGCAGTGGCTCACGCCTGTAAACCCAGCACTTTTAGAAGCCGAGGCGGGCGGATCACAAGGTCAGGAGATCGAGACCATCCTGGCTAACACGGTGAAACCCCGTCTCTACTAAAAAAAAAAAAAATACAAAAAATTAGCCTGGCGTGGTGGTACGTGCCTGTAGTCCCAGCTACTCGGGAGGCTGAGGCAGGAGAATGGCGTGAACCCGGGAGGCGGAGCTTGCAGTGAGCCGAGATCACGCCACTGCACTCCAGCCTGGGCGACACAGCCAGACTCCATCTCAAAAAAAAAAAAAAAAGCTAGAAAAAGAGGACCAAAGTACACCCTAAGAAAGAAAGAAGAAGAATGGAAAGATCATTGTGGAAATCAGTAAAGTGAAAAACAAACATGCTAGGGAGAACAATTTTAAAAATTTAAAAATCAAAATATATTTCCTTAATAAGGTTAGTTAAACTGATAAATCCCAAGGAGCAAATCAATAATATGGAGAAAAATGTATTACAGAGGAGAAGAGATTCCTCAAGATCTTACACACATGGAAAGGATAATAAGGAACTATTTTGAACAGCATAATGTCAATAAATGCAGCAACATAGATGAAATAGATGAATCCCTTAAAAATACAACTTAAGAGCCGGGCGCGGTGGCTCAAGCCTGTAATCCCAGCACTTTGGGAGGCCGAGGCGGGCGGATCACGAGGTCAGGAGATCGAGACCATCCTGGCTAACACAGTGAAACCCCGTCTCTACTAAAAATACAAAAAAAAAATTAGCCAGGCGTGGTGGCGGGCGCCTGTAGTCCCAGCTACTCGGAGGCTGAGACGGGAGAATGGCATGAACCCGGGAGGCGGAGCTTGCAGTGAGCCGAGATCGCGCCAGTGCACTCCAGCCTGGGTGACAGAGCGAGACTCCGTCTCAAAATAAATAAATAAATAAATAAATAAATAAAATAAAAAATACAACTTAACAAAACTGACAAAAGATAAACTACAAAAGACTCATATTTATTAAAGTAATTGAATTAGTTATGAAAAACCTTTTCACACAGAAATATCCAGGTGCCCATGAATTCTATCAAACAAAATAAAGCTACTATTCTTTAAAGAAGAAATAACAATTCTATGGAAACTCTTTCAAGCAAAAGAAGAGAATGGGATATGTAATCTACTAATTTTATGATAACAGCATTATGCTAATAGCAAGCCTGACAAAGGCTTTACAAGAAAATAATATATACACCACTATCCCCTATAAAATAGATTCAAACATACTTAGAAAATATTAGAAAATTAAATGTGGCAATATACTAAAAGAATAATACATCATGACTAAGTGGGATTTAACATCTGAAAATTAATCAAAGCAGCTCAAATTTACAGAATAAAGAAAAACCAACTCAACTCAATGGTCAGCTCAATAAATGCGTAACATTCTATTCCCATTCATAATAATAACTCTTGGAAAACTAGTATCAGAAGGAAAATTCTTCAATCTTATAAAACGCAACTATGAAAAACCTAGAGCTGGCATCACACTTAGTAGTGAAACATTAAATTATCTTACCGTAAGATTAGGAGCAAAGCAAGGTGACTCACTCTTACCACTTATATTCAACATTGTACTGGAGGCCCTAACCAACTTAATAAGGCAAGAAAAATAAATAAAATGCATGAGGATTTGAAATTAAAAAGTCAAACTTTTCTATGTATAAGCAATATAGAAATTCATAAGGCACCAACTCCTCTCTCCCTCAAAAAAACTATGGGAACTATTAAGAGAGTTTAGCAGTATCTCAGGATACATCAAGAACAACATCCAACTATTAATTACAATTTTATGTACTATCAGCCAACAATTAGAAAACAAAACAAAAATATATATATAATTCCATTTACAATAGTGTCACAAAGACTTAAAAAAATTAGGAACAAATTTAACCAAAGATAGGCAAGACTTCTCTTCTCAAAGCTACAACTCTCCAGAGAGAAATTTGAAAAGGCCTAAACATATGAGGAAATATGCTCTCTTTATAGGTAAAAAGACTTAACATTATCAAGATATCAATTCTCCACAATTTAATTCAATACCATCGAAATAATAATCCCACCAGGATTTTAAAATAGAAATTTGTATGCTGTGTCTACAATTCTTATGAAAATGTAAAGAAACTGGAATAATCAAATGAATCTTCAAAAAGAATAAAACTAGAGGACTTACACTATGTGACTTTAAGATTACTGTAGTGCTAAATCATGAAGAGAGTGTGGTATTTGCATAGGTATAGACAAATCAATCAACAGGACAAAATGCAGTCCAGAAATAAGTCCTTTTGTATGATCAATTGCTTGTTTCTTTTTGTTTTTTGGTTTTTGTTTGTTCATTTGTTTCTGAGACAGGGTCTTACTCCAGCACCCAGGCTGGAGTTCAGTGGCATAATTATGGCTCACTAAGCCTTGACCTCATGGGTTCAGGTGATCCTTCCACCTCTGCAGCTGAGACTACAGGTGCACGCCCCCATGCCCAACTAATTCTTGTATTTTTTGTAAAGATGGGGTTTCTCCATGTTGTCCAGGCTGTTCTCTCACTCTTGAGCTCAAGCAATCAGCCCACTTCAGCCTCCCAAAGTGCTGGGTTTACACGCGTGAGCCATTGCACCCAGACTTTATATGATCAATTCATTTTCACTGAAAGTGCAAAGCAGTCCAATAGGGAAAGGAAAGTCCATTAAACAAATGATGCTGGAACTAATAGATATCCATAGAAGCCTAGATTCTTACCTCATGCTATACACAAAATTCATTTGAAATAGATTATAGATCCAAACATATTAATAAAAGCCAAAAAGATAAATCTTCTAATAGAAAGCAGAGAAGAAATCTTCACAACCTTGTGATAAGCAAAAATTTCTTGGAAAAGGCAGAAGTCACAAACCATTAAGAAAACTAATAAATTATATATCATCCAAATAAAATCTTCTATTCGTCAGAAGACACTATTTTAAAAAGTCAAGTCATAGGGAAAAATACTTGGATGAGTATACATGTATATATGATTATATATATATACACGCACACAGTCATCCTTTGGTATTTGTGGGGGCTGGTTCCAGGACCCGCTTACAATGCCAAAATTTGAGGATGGTCAAGTGCCTGATATAAAATGGTATAATATATGCATATAATCTGTGTACAGTCTCCTATATATTTGAAATCATCTCTAGATTACTTGCAATACTTAATGTAAATTCTCTGTAAATAGTTGTTATGTTGTATTATTTCAGCAATAATGACAAGAGAAAAAGTCTGTACATGTTCAGTATGGATGCATTTTTTGACTATTTTTGATCCATGAATGGTTAAATTTATGAATGCAGAATTATATGTCTATAAAATATAGATTTGATACAGGAGTCCTATTTAGAATATACAAACTCAATAATGGAAAAAAATTAATGGCCAAAAGACATGAACAAACATTCCACCAAAAAGGACATAGAAATGTCCAATAAGTATGTGAAAAAATGCTCAACTGATATTAGGAAACACATACATGAAAATTAAAATTATAATGAGATACCCCTGCACAAGAATGGCTAAAGTTAAATCGAATGATAACATGACAGGATGAGGATGAAGGAGAAGATGAAAAGCAACTAAAACACTCAAACTTTCCTCGTGTCGATGTTAAAAGTGACCACTTATAAAGTTACAAATTCACTTACTTATTGATCTAGCAATTCCACTCCCTGGTGCTTATACAAGAGAAAGAAAGTCACTGTCCACCAAAAGTTATAGAAAAAAAATGTCCATAGCCGCCTTATTTCCAATTGCTAAAAACTTGAAACAACCCAAATATTCATCAATAAAAGAATGAATGTAAATTTTGTGGTAAATTTCTACAGTGGCACATGAGTTCACAATAAAAAGGAACATACTACTGATAGAAACAACACAGATAAATTTTACACACATTATGTCGAGCAAAAAAAAAAAAAAAAGCCAAGTACACACACACACACACACACACAAGATACACTGTATATTCACATTTATAAAAAATACAAGAAAATGACAAAAGGAATCTATGGTGATAGAAGTTTAAAAGTGGTTGATTGAACCAGACATTTAAAATCCGTGTAATAGGCCGGGCGCGGTGGCTCAAGCCTGTAATCCTGGCACTTTGGGAGGCCGAGACAGGCGGATCACGAGGTCGGGAGATCGAGACCATCCTGGCTAACAGGGTGAAACCCCGTCTCTACTAAAAAATACAAAAAACTAGCCGGGCGCGGTGGTGGGCGCCTGTAGTCCCAGCTACTCAGGAGGCTGAGGCAGGAGAATGGCATAAACCCGGGAGGCGGAGCTTGCAGTGAGCTGAGATTCGGCCACTGCACTCTAGCCTGGGCGACAGAGCAAGACTCCGTCTCAAAAAAAAAGAAAAAATAAATAAATAAAATAAAATAAAATCTGTGTAATTTATTGTCTGTAAATGATACCTCAATTAAAAAGAAGCCAAAATAAAATTTTCAATGAACTGTATTTTATATTTTCTCCAACATAATGTTTTATGTCATTGTGTTGCTAGTAGCTTAAGCATAATCGATTTGAAATCACTAACAATAATTGATGAAAATTTATTTTTCAAATTGTCTTGGTGGTTGCAATTTTATCTCCACCACCCTCGCTTCTTGCCTGATGGGAATAGATTGCCACTGTTTTGAGGAGGAGGTGAAATGCTGCTTCTGCCTCCTTGGGTTTTTTTGTTTGTTTGTTTGTTTGTTTTTTGTGCTTGCTTTCATAGTATTGTCTTCAGTATAAGTTAGTTCCTTTACAGGAATTTTTCCAAGGGGCTTGTTCATTTTATGAAGTTTAATATAGTTAAAAGCAATCAACATGACTATAATATTAATATAACTGAGCACAGGAAACTCCCAGTGAGTCAGAATGTGGCAAAAACAACAAATAAGTGAGGGTCTTGTCAAGCTCTTTTGTTGTGGACCCCCTGTATCTCCCCATGGGGACACCTCTCCAAGTATTAGTGACAGTGAGAGACCTCTACCTGTCTCACACAGGTACCTACTGAGGACTCTAGTACTAATGAGAACATTAAAAATGAGCAAAGCTTATTTCATTCTTAGAAAATAAATATACATCGGGGTCTTCCTATACCCAGTGGGCCACCTATGTGTCCACTTCGGTACCCTGCTGTTGTAATGCCCACGCCAAGGAGGAGGCCCGAAGGTGGAGCCCGAGAAGACGGAGGGCGCGGTGGAGGCCAAGGCTGAGCCCCCGAAGGCGCCGGAGCAGGAGCAGGCGGCCGGGCCCCGCTGCGGGCGGCGAGGCCCCAAAGCTGCCAAGGCCCCGCGGCCCGCCGAGAGTGCGGCCCCTGCTGCCGGGGAGGAGCCCAGCAAGGAGGAAGGGGAACCCAAAAGACTGAGGCGCCCGCAGCTCCTGCCGCCCAGGAGACCCGCGCAGCCACGGAAGCGCCTAGTTCCACACCCAAGGCCCAGGCCCCGCTTCAGACTCAAAACCCGGCAGCTCGGAGGCTGCCCCTCTTCCAAGGAGACCTGCGATGACCCNGTGGAGCCCGAGAAGACGGAGGGCGCGGTGGAGGCCAAGGCTGAGCCCCCGAAGGCGCCGGAGCAGGAGCAGGCGGCCGGGCCCCGCTGCGGGCGGCGAGGCCCCCAAAGCTGCCAAGGCCCCCGCGGCCCGCCGAGAGTGCGGCCCCTGCTGCCGGGGAGGAGCCCAGCAAGGAGGAAGGGGAACCCAAAAAGACTGAGGCGCCCGCAGCTCCTGCCGCCCAGGAGACCCGCGCAGCCACGGAAGCGCCTAGTTCCACACCCAAGGCCCAGGCCCCGCTTCAGACTCAAAACCCGGCAGCTCGGAGGCTGCCCCCTCTTCCAAGGAGACCTGCGATGACCCGAAAGCAACCACCAGATTCCAGAGACAAAGCCAAGCGGCAGGGATCGCTTTATTTCGAGTTCGAACTTGGTTCCCTCCAGCTAGGTATCCGATCCTAGGGAGAGACCCAGAGCTCGGTGTTCAGCCGTCTTTTATAGTCAGACACAAACAAGTTACAGCAAGTTACAGAGTCACTGGGAATTTTACAGTTGTAGGTTTACAATTGGCTGACATTTAAAGTTAAAACATTAGTCAGTTGTTCATTGGTTCCCGCCCTTTGACCAAACCACAAATGGCCGCTTACCCTGCTAGGGACTTTCCAGATAACCTTGTTGTTTTAGCATTAAGGGGAGTTTCCTGACTTTTCTGACCTCTGATATTCAGTATTTTTCCACTCCTCACTGTGTCTTCTCACCTGTTCCCTTCTTTATGACTATTCAGCCTTCGGGTTTCAGATGCCACTTCTCTGGCAAATGTCTCTGACCTTTTAGAACTGAGTTAGGTGCCTAAAAGCCTTTGCACATGAAAGCAGGCCATTCTGTGATTCAGACAACGAGGGAAGTATCTCCTTAAAATACTCTTTTGTGATTCAAGAAATTGATATTGCTGATTATGTGCTAGGTACTGCAATGGGCACTAGAGATTCACTAGTGAGCCAAAAAGCCAATAGTCTCCTGCCCTCATCGAGTTGAAGTTCTGGTGGAGGGGACAGTTAAAGAATAGGTGGCTTGGTGTTAAGTAGAAAGGAGAAAAAATAAACAAGAAAAGCGGGTATGAAATGTCCGATTGTATGGGGTTGACAGTGAACATTTACCGGCCAGGGAGCACCTCACTCAGAATGTGACCTTGAGCCAAGAACGAAAGAGCCCATGTGAATATCTGCAGGAAAATTCCAAGGAGAGGAAGGCTCGGTCTTGCTGAGGGAGAAAGGATAAAAGCAGGAAGAGAAATGGACAGGTACAAGATCTTTTTCGGAGTTAGTATACATGAATCTTTCTTGCTGATGGGTTAGCTGTGAGGAATACCAGGATAAGGAAAAAGGAGGGCTCAGGGAAGACTCCCAAGTGTCTGCTTTCAGCTAGTAGGTAAACAATGGTGCCACTTAGGAAAACAGGAGAGAGTGGCAGAAGAGCAGAAGAAGTGGGGTGGCACACTGGATCAAGAGGTCATATTTGATATGATAAATTTGAATTATTAGCTACATAGTGTTCACCTATTTTAAATTTGAGGGCACTCAGGCTCAGAGAGCATAATTTACTTGTGAGAGCAGGCTGCGTTTGCTGCCTCTTTGCAACGTGATTTTTCAAAACGTCCTATCAAGACCAGTTTGTTTTTCTGCCCCTTGAATGTGAGCTTAGATGTGTGACCTGCTTTGGCCACAGAGGACATTGGCAAACGTGACATGAGCTGAGGCATAAAAAGGCTGGGCAATTCCACGACCACCACCATGGAGAACAAGCTGGGGCTAACCGGCTGGGTGATGAGAGTCGGGTAGCCAAGGTCCTCCAGGTGACATCATTCCAACAGCCAGACTTAAGAGTGAGGCTACCTTGAATAATCCAGCTCCATTAGAACTATCCCAGAATGTGAGAAATAATAATAATAAAAAAATTCACTTGTATTATTAAATTGCGTAAGCAAAACCTAACTGATATACTTGCATGAGATTCAGAAAGGATGAGTGGCCATGTCAGGAACTGTGCCTTCCTTCTTCTAAGTTTACTGCTTTTTCAATACTCCAAGGTAAGTCCATTTATATATTAGTTAGCAGAATCAGAACCAAGAGTATCCTAACGCTGTGCCCCTAAGCTTCTGTCTTAAAGCAAGTGTGCTTTAAAACCTACTCTGCTTGTTAATGTGCAACATGCCTTCCTCTCTCTCCCTCTCTTTCTCTCTCTCTCTCTCTCTCTCTCTCTACCACCCCCCAAACCCCCATCAGACAATGTTGCTGTAAAAGCAACCAACAGAAATCCAATTCAGTCTCTGGGGACATTTATAGTAAAAAAAAAAAAAAAAAAATCTTGCTATGCCAGTGCTTTTCCATGGCAATATGAAGCATATGGGATCTCAGAAGAAGCATCTATCACAATATGTTGCATTGCAGTGCAGGAACTGGCATTTTCTCCAATTCCTCAAAGCATAGTTAAGAGCAAAATAAATGTAAAGATATGAAGTTCAGGCTACTGCTGACATGCTCTCCCTTTCAAAGCATTGTAGTGGTATAGGAGAAGAAAAGAAAATCATAAACTAAAGCCCCAAATGTAGCTAACTTTCAATCCCAGAAGTCTCTGAGCTAAAACTGAAACCCAAAGCATATTCAAAGTTGTCAATAGGATCGAGGAGTTCAACCACCCAAAATCACACACAAGCACTACAGGATAACATTCGGGGCCCTAGATAGAATGGAAAAGAAGATACAACTACACAGCCTGGCCTGAAAATGCAGAGTCCAGCGTTCTACCCCTGCCTTCCTACCATGTTCTTGCAAGACTCTGGATAAGTCTTGCATGACTCTGGATAAGTCATGTCATAACCAGAGAGGTATGACCCTAAGAGTCATCATTAACCATGAACACTTTAGCATAGGACTCACGGTTTAAATCTAAGGGTGAGCGAACTCAGGACTAGGGATGGCACTCCAGGCACAACCCCCCAAGACATGGCACCTTGAAATCAGAGAGAACAGCAGAAGCAGGGAGGTGACTCTGACCTTTTCCTGCTTTTCTTCCCCAAAGCGTGCCATAAAAGGGTTCTCTGACCTTCCTCTGAAATAGATCACAAGACCCTCATGTGAGAGGTGCCCTCCCTATACCTGGGGACAGGAACATCCTTCCCTCTGAAGTCACAGGGATGCAGAGAAAATCTGAACCAACAGACCTTTCTAAGTTCTCCCCAGTTTATTACTGTTAGACCATACTCCTTTTGTCCAATTATATTTCTCCACAACTTGTCCACTCTCCATCAAATCTCAGCATAAAATACCCAGGTTTTGCTGTTTCTTTGATCTTCATTTCTGAAGGCTCCTATGACATGTAAGACTTATTAAAGCATTTGTGTGATTTTTTTCTTGTTAATCTGTTTCTATTTTTTAATAGGGGCCTCAGCCACAAACCTAGTGATGAGTGAGGAAAGAAATGTTTCCTACCCTACACTAGGAAGGGTCTCCTGGACTACTGAGAACAGAAGGAACTGGGGCATCCAGAGTTAGCCAGGGAACAAAAGGAGCATAATGTTGGGTGCCTGGAGTTTAGATGCTGAGAAGGAGTTGGGCTGTGGAATGTGGAGGGTAGCTTTACTGCAGGTTGTACCACTTAGCAGTGGGTGACTCTCATTATATCCACATCCCCAGTGCCAGGTCCTTTTAACTCATGTCATTTGATTAAACCTGGCCATAACAGTGAGGTTAAGGGTGACGACTGGAGCCCCTGTAGTACCAGTGAGGAAACTGAGATGAAAGGAATTATGTGACTTATCCCAGTCCCATGGCCAGTAACTGATGGAGCTTAGACGTAAACCCAGGTCTTCTGGTCTCTGAATACCATGTTTTATCATTTTAATCTTCTTGGAATATAAGACTTAAAATAATGCCTATGTACGAGAATTGCTTGAACCAGGGAGGCGGAGGTTGCAGTGAGTTGGGATTCTGCCACTGCACTCCAGCCTGGGGAGCAGAGCAAGACTCTGTCTCAATAATAACAACAACAACAATAATAATAATAATGCCTGTGAACCTATTCCAAAATATAGAACAGATAACTTGGTGCTCACTGGCAGAAAAAATAAATTGTAGTTCATTATAAAACACAATTTTAAGTGATGAAATGAATTATTTCTCTTCTTGCTCCTGTAAATGGATTTAATATAAGTTTTACATGACACAGGAGCCTTCATCAGTGACTGAAGACTCACACAAACGGGAAAACCTGTGTATTTTATGTTAAGTTTGATGAAAAGAAGAAAGTCATGGAGAAATATAAGTGGAAAAGAGGATTCCATCTACTGGTAATAAATTGGGGCAAGGGAGAGGGCTTAGCATGGCCTGTTTGTTCAGATTCTTCTGTGTCCTGTGTCTTCAGAGATAAGGATGTTCCTTGTTTCCAGGTACAGAGGAGGCCCCTCTGGAATGAGGATCTTACGACCTATAGCAGGGCAGGAGAACATCAGGGTTTATGACCTGCTTCGTGGGAGAAAATGAGGGGAAGGGGAGAGTGACTGATATGGTTTGGCTGTGACCTCACCAAAATTTCATCTTGAATTGTAGTTTCCACAATCCCCACATGTTGTGGGAGGGACCCAGTGGGAGGTAATTGAATCATGGCAGTTGGTTTTCCTGTGTTCACGTGATAGCAAATGAGTCTCATGAGATCTGATGGTTTTATAAAGGGCAGTTCCCCTGTACACGCTCTCTTGCCTGCCATCATGTAAGACATGACTTTCCTCTTCTTTCACCTTCTGCCATGATTGTGCAGCCTCCCCAGCCATGTGAAACTGTGAGTCCATTAAACCTCTTTTCTTTATAAATTACCTGGTCTTGGGTATGTCTTTATTAGCAGTGTGAGAACAGACTAATACAGTGATCTTCCTGCTTCTGCTGTTTTCTGCAATACTAAGGTGCTATAGTTTGGGATAATGTGTCCTGAATCTCATTACTTCCTTCAAATGAGTCTCACACGGTTTGCCTTTCCTTTCCTAATCCTGTTATTAAGAGTAGGAGAAGCAAAATAGTAGTGCTTGGGAGTGCAAGGGCCAAGAATATTAGATTCTGCTTGGTCACCACAGTATTAAACATCTTCACAATGCATAGAACACACCACCTTACTGCCTCCCAGCAATCTATAAGATTCTCTACAATGGGAGAGAGAAAAGCCCAGAAATGGC
>NW_016806263.1:441402-449238 GCF_001698545.2 Rhinopithecus bieti | reverse complement strand
AAAAAAAAAAAAAAAAAAATCTTGCTATGCCAGTGCTTTTTCCATGGCAATATGAAGCATATGGGATCTCAGAAGAAGCATCTATCACAATATGTTGCATTGCAGTGCAGGAACTGGCATTTTCTCCAATTCCTCAAAGCATAGTTAAGAGCAAAATAAATGTAAAGATATGAAGTTCAGGCTACTGCTGACATGCTCTCCCTTTCAAAGCATTGTAGTGGTATAGGAGAAGAAAAAGAAAAATCATAAACTAAAGCCCCCAAATGTAGCTAACTTTCAATCCCAGAAGTCTCTGAGCTAAAACTGAAACCCAAAGCATATTCAAAGTTGTCAATAGGATCGAGGAGTTCAACCACCCAAAATCACACACAAGCACTACAGGATAACATTCGGGGGCCCTAGATAGAATGGAAAAGAAGATACAACTACACAGCCTGGCCTGAAAAATGCAGAGTCCAGCGTTCTACCCCTGCCTTCCTACCATGTTCTTGCAAGACTCTGGATAAGTCTTGCATGACTCTGGATAAGTCATGTCATAACCAGAGAGGTATGACCCTAAGAGTCATCATTAACCATGAACACTTTAGCATAGGACTCACGGTTTAAATCTAAGGGTGAGCGAACTCAGGACTAGGGATGGCACTCCAGGCACAACCCCCCAAGACATGGCACCTTGAAATCAGAGAGAACAGCAGAAGCAGGGAGGTGACTCTGACCTTTTCCTGCTTTTCTTCCCCAAAGCGTGCCATAAAAGGGTTCTCTGACCTTCCTCTGAAATAGATCACAAGACCCTCATGTGAGAGGTGCCCTCCCTATACCTGGGGGACAGGAACATCCTTCCCTCTGAAGTCACAGGGATGCAGAGAAAAATCTGAACCAACAGACCTTTCTAAGTTCTCCCCAGTTTATTACTGTTAGACCATACTCCTTTTGTCCAATTATATTTCTCCACAACTTGTCCACTCTCCATCAAATCTCAGCATAAAAATACCCAGGTTTTGCTGTTTCTTTGATCTTCATTTCTGAAGGCTCCTATGACATGTAAGACTTATTAAAGCATTTGTGTGATTTTTTTCTTGTTAATCTGTTTCTATTTTTTAATAGGGGCCTCAGCCACAAACCTAGTGATGAGTGAGGAAAGAAATGTTTCCTACCCTACACTAGGAAGGGTCTCCTGGACTACTGAGAACAGAAGGAACTGGGGCATCCAGAGTTAGCCAGGGAACAAAAGGAGCATAATGTTGGGTGCCTGGAGTTTAGATGCTGAGAAGGAGTTGGGCTGTGGAATGTGGAGGGTAGCTTTACTGCAGGTTGTACCACTTAGCAGTGGGTGACTCTCATTATATCCACATCCCCAGTGCCAGGTCCTTTTAACTCATGTCATTTGATTAAACCTGGCCATAACAGTGAGGTTAAGGGTGACGACTGGAGCCCCTGTAGTACCAGTGAGGAAACTGAGATGAAAGGAATTATGTGACTTATCCCAGTCCCATGGCCAGTAACTGATGGAGCTTAGACGTAAACCCAGGTCTTCTGGTCTCTGAATACCATGTTTTTATCATTTTAATCTTCTTGGAATATAAGACTTAAAAATAATGCCTATGTACGAGAATTGCTTGAACCAGGGAGGCGGAGGTTGCAGTGAGTTGGGATTCTGCCACTGCACTCCAGCCTGGGGAGCAGAGCAAGACTCTGTCTCAATAATAACAACAACAACAATAATAATAATAATGCCTGTGAACCTATTCCAAAATATAGAACAGATAACTTGGTGCTCACTGGCAGAAAAAATAAATTGTAGTTCATTATAAAACACAATTTTAAGTGATGAAATGAATTATTTCTCTTCTTGCTCCTGTAAATGGATTTAATATAAGTTTTACATGACACAGGAGCCTTCATCAGTGACTGAAGACTCACACAAACGGGAAAACCTGTGTATTTTTATGTTAAGTTTGATGAAAAGAAGAAAGTCATGGAGAAATATAAGTGGAAAAAGAGGATTCCATCTACTGGTAATAAATTGGGGCAAGGGAGAGGGCTTAGCATGGCCTGTTTGTTCAGATTCTTCTGTGTCCTGTGTCTTCAGAGATAAGGATGTTCCTTGTTTCCAGGTACAGAGGAGGCCCCTCTGGAATGAGGATCTTACGACCTATAGCAGGGCAGGAGAACATCAGGGTTTATGACCTGCTTCGTGGGAGAAAAATGAGGGGAAGGGGAGAGTGACTGATATGGTTTGGCTGTGACCTCACCAAAATTTCATCTTGAATTGTAGTTTCCACAATCCCCACATGTTGTGGGAGGGACCCAGTGGGAGGTAATTGAATCATGGCAGTTGGTTTTTCCTGTGTTCACGTGATAGCAAATGAGTCTCATGAGATCTGATGGTTTTATAAAGGGCAGTTCCCCTGTACACGCTCTCTTGCCTGCCATCATGTAAGACATGACTTTCCTCTTCTTTCACCTTCTGCCATGATTGTGCAGCCTCCCCAGCCATGTGAAACTGTGAGTCCATTAAACCTCTTTTTCTTTATAAATTACCTGGTCTTGGGTATGTCTTTATTAGCAGTGTGAGAACAGACTAATACAGTGATCTTCCTGCTTCTGCTGTTTTCTGCAATACTAAGGTGCTATAGTTTGGGATAATGTGTCCTGAATCTCATTACTTCCTTCAAATGAGTCTCACACGGTTTGCCTTTCCTTTCCTAATCCTGTTATTAAGAGTAGGAGAAGCAAAATAGTAGTGCTTGGGAGTGCAAGGGCCAAGAATATTAGATTCTGCTTGGTCACCACAGTATTAAACATCTTCACAATGCATAGAACACACCACCTTACTGCCTCCCAGCAATCTATAAGATTCTCTACAATGGGAGAGAGAAAAAGCCCAGAAATGGCTCTGGGATTGGAAATAATTTTACAGAGAAGCCTGTCCCTGCCTTTTAAATCACTTAATCAAAGTTATTTTCCAAAAATTATAATTAATATTTGAAATTAGATTATTAATTCCACCTGTGTGTGTGTGTGTGTTATGTGCCTCAAATTAAATTAAAACCAACAGAAAACCATTTCTTGAAATGGAAAGGCTAGAAAGCCAAGAATTTTTCCAAGCAAGAATAGTTATTGAATTTGTGTCCTCTAGATGGGACCCATATACAAGACGGCCAATGAGATAAAAGCTCTGATGGTTATTAGAGCCCAATCCAGATATAAAGAGCATTCCCTACTATGTGTCAGGCATCCTGCTGGATGCTGGCAAGGGAGGCAGGATGGAGGGTTGGTAAACGAGGAAGTGCCTGCCAGGAGTTTCTGGAACAGATAAGCACATAAATATCACACGAGTTTAGTGGCGGGTCCTAAGAAATGTTTTACTAGGGAGTTTTTCAAAGGAAAAACATAGCGAACCCCAGCTTCACCACTTTCCAGACCTGCAACTTACCCTCCCTCGGGCTCAGTTTCCTCCTCTGAACATCAGGGATGATGTTTCTCACTTGGCAGGGGAATTCGAGAAACAAATGAGATCATGCTGTTGCCCAAACTCACCTCTTCTTGAGGATCCTTTGGAAGAGCCTGTCCGAATACAGATTATCAGGCCACTTTCTGGAACCTTCTGGGGCCAGGACTCTGCTTTCAACAAGCATCCCAGCAGGAACATAACCAAGGGAAGGGGTTAGGGCTTTGTCCCAATTCCCTTCACCCAGGTCCACCCTGATCACTCCAAATCCACACGCATTATTTTATTTATTTTTATTTATTCTTATTTTAACTCTTCACTATGAAATTATTTTAGACTTGCAAAATTTGTAAGAATAGTATAATGAATTGCCTTATTTTCCTCACTCAGCTTCCTCAAATACTAAAAGCTTACATGTCCACAATTCAATTATCAAAATCAGGACGTTAACATTGATACAATATCATTAATTAACAAACCTTATTTAAATATCACCCATTGTTCTGCTAATGTCTTTTTCTGGTCAAGGATCCAAGTCAGGCAAATGCAAATAACCTAACTAAGGCATTTGTTTGCTAGGCAAATGTCTTATCTAGACAAGTCTCCAACTGCTCCCAGCCCCTTCCACCTGGATGCTCCAGAGCTGACATTGTACCCACCCATCATATGATCAGGATATTGAAATTAACATTGAAGTCATGATTTCTTATGCTTTTGGCACATGTTAGTCTAATCAGTGGAAGCTAATGCAAACCAAACATGTACATTTATATGTAAGGAATCAAGAAAAGAGCAAAGAAAGGTGGACAGAAGCTTTAGTTGAGAAGCCTTGCACAGAAGCCGCTGGCTCTTGTCCTTGCTCTTTCCATTGAGCGATGCTGTCCCCAGGCATAACCACCTGCCACCACCCTACCTGTCAGTCAAGGTCTGTTAAATGAGATGATGCACGGAAAGGATTTAGTTCAATGAGTACATAGGGAGGACACAATGAATGTTGGTTATAATTTGATGCTACTCATTCCAAAGCCACTGGCTTCTTGAAACTTCTGATTCAATACATAAAGCATGATAGGCCCATTTTCTAATTTCCATCCTGTTCTTTGAGTCTTTCTTATAGCCCCAGTGGAACACATCCTGATTTATATCGTAGTTATCTCTGTGCTTATCTTACACCCCATTAGATTGTAAATTCTGATCCTTTTATCCCCCATGGAGGCTTCTCGGGCATCATGCAGATCCCACTGCCAGCAGCTTGCCTCCCAAATGCACTGGGGCATCCAGCCTGCATATCCTTTGATTTAATTTATCACCAAACACTCTAGGCTTTAACTTTTTGTAAGCATCTTCAAATGAAACCTGCCATTGTGGTCAAGAAGGGAAGCTCCTTTTCAAAACTAGGCCTCTTATGAGAGTCAAGTTTTTAACCCCCTCTTCAGGAAAGAAGAAAGTGCCTCTATTCAGGTGGGCCACTTACTGATTATGAGGACTTCAAAGCAAGATCTGTATTTTGGGTACCTCATCGTGGTACTGACAAGTTGCCTTTAGATAAAAGAGAGACAAAGGAAGTTTAAGGAGGTCGAGGATGCTTCTAGCACGCTGGGTCTTCGGATCTTCAAAGCACTTTACACAAATCCACTAATGAACACTTCATCACATGGCATGTAGGCTCCCCCAGGAATTGGAAGGCTCTAGGCTTCCATCCCGCAGCCAGAGACTTGAAAGGGGCTGAGTAATTTGCAGTTAACAATTGCATTTATGATTGTGACTCCTAAAAGGAGACAATCAAATCTCTTGCCTTTCACTGAGTCCTTGCCAGATGTTTGTTGAATGACAGAATCACGCTGAAGGCAGATCCTAAATGTGGCTCTACTTCTGCTGCCCACTTTCCCCAGGTCTAAGTAATAGGGGCCAGGCCAAGTTCTCCCTAGGAAGTTTTTTTCAATGC
Source organism: Rhinopithecus bieti (assembly GCF_001698545.2). Lineage (NCBI taxonomy): Eukaryota > Metazoa > Chordata > Mammalia > Primates > Cercopithecidae > Rhinopithecus > Rhinopithecus bieti. The sequence continues at coordinate 443,842 of NW_016806263.1, read as the reverse complement.
CATTGAAACATTTAATATAAAACATTTAGGGTTATGTGTCCCTTATAGAAATCTGATGAAAACTATGACCCTGTTCCCTAGAAAAATGCTAAGTGCACACATGTACATACTGGAAACATTTGTATGACTTTTCAGAGTCCCTCTGAAATCCAAATTAAGACTCTCTGCTGTAGGTATTGCTGGGAGACCACAAGCTTAAAAGGGATCACCTATGTCCAAGTTTGGGAGTAACAATTTATTCTTCCAAGAATACTGTTTCACTGGTTTGAAAGCAACATTTAGAAGGGGCCGGGCGCGGTGGCTCAAGCCTGTAATCCCAGCACTTTGGGAGGCCGAGACGGGCGGATCATGAGGTCAGGAGATCGAGACCATCCTGGCTAACACGGTGAAACCCCGTCTCTACTAAAAAATACAAAAAACTAGCCGGGCGAGGTGGTGGCGCCTGTAGTCCCAGCTACTCGGGAGGCTGAGGCAGGAGAATGGCGGGAACCTGGGAGGCGGAGCTTTCAGTTAGCTGAGATCCGGCTACTTTGCTCCAGCCTGGNCATTTAGAAGGGCAGTGGCCCTTTTCAGATTAGGCATCAAGAACATATGAATATGTTTCTTTTAAAAATATTAAACAAAATAGGTTCTTTCTGGTTGCGGCCCCTTGCAGTGACTATGGGGACTTGTTTTTCTTCTTCTTAGGCTCGTTTAATGACATATTCTCATATTTGAGAAGTTTGAAAAAGAACTGCCTGTCTCCTCAGCGAGTAGATGTGTGACTAGGGAAAACTTTTTTGAAAACCTGCTTGCCAGTGTTGACAGCAATGTTAACTAAATCCTCCATAAATACCCCACCCTGCCCCCCACCAAATAGAGCTAAACAAATCACGATAGGAAGCCCTAATTTCCACACTACTGCAAGTCAGCAAGGAAAAGTAGTATGTGCACAACCAGATGGAAAAGAGCCTCACTTTCTAGGAAAAGTGAGCATTCCTGAATGATGCTGGGGGGAGGGCCTGGAAGAGATCAAAAGGGAGTTTGAAATCCATCTGGAAGTGACTCTTTAAAAACAAGAGCTTGCATTTCAATGGCCAGCCTTGAAATTCAGGAATCTCAGGTTCCTTCTGAAAAGACCTGTGGTATTCACAAGTGCCCAAATCTTAAAGAAGGTCAGATATATGGGCCAATCACTTGATAGAATGTTTCTTGATAGAAAAGAAGAAACTAGAAAGTTTGGAGCTAAAGGAGAAGATACCATAAATAAAAGCAAAGGATAAAATGTTTTCCACACTTCTCACCAATTGATGTGTAAATTTGCACTTCCACCCAGATGTCCTTAAATGACTGTGTGATTCAACATCTACACCAGAAACCTTGACGTTCCAGTCCAGGATTCTTAGTTAAGATAATGAACCCGGAGGGCTATTATGCTTCCTGGGTTTATTGTCAACTATCCTTGATTTTTTCTCCGGACCCATTCTTTCTTTCCTGGTTGACAGTTACTTGAATCCCATCCCTACATCCAGTTCTATCCGCTCTTTGCACAATTAAAATGGTCAAGTGTAAATGTCAGTCTCATTCACATTGAAGTGTTCAGCTCATCTGTTTGCCCAGGTCAGCCTTGGGAACCCCCCATCTCTGAAGTGAGGTTGTAGGTCAAAGTGTTCCCCCATTCTGAATTTGGGAGTCCTGGCATCAGATTTGTATTTAGATCCTGACTTTACCACCTCCTGGCTTTGTTAGGTAGACAATTTACTTGAACTCCTTGATTCTTCATTATTTCATCTGTAAAATGGGCCATATGCCCATTTCATCAATTTGTGGTGAGGATTAAATAAAATGTTTAAGTTCATGTAAGTTCATCTGCCTCATTCCATGAAGGGTTTTCAGTGGTACGCCCACACAAACACACATTGAAATGAAAGGAAGAAAGGAAAGGGAAGGAAGGAGGGAAGGAAGGAAGGAAGGAAGGAAGGAAGGAAGGAAGGAACGAACGAAGGAAGGAACGAAGGAAGGAAGGCAGGAAGGAAGGCAGGCAGGCAGGCAGGCAGGCAATTAAAATGAAGAATACTAGAAGTTTAATAAAATATTTATTCTTTCTAATAAAAGTTATGTTTGCCAGGTGTGGTGGCTCAAGCCTGTAATCCTAGCACTTTGGGAGGCCAAGGCGGGCAGATCATGAGGTCAGGAGTTCGAGACCAGCCTGACCAATATGGTGAAACCCAATCTCTACTAAAAATACAAAAATTAGCCAGGGATGGTAGTGTGCACCTGTAATCCCAGCTACTTGGGAGGCTGAGGCAGGAGAATCGCTTGAACCCGGGAGGGGGAGGTTGCAGTGAGCCGCCATCGCGCCACTGCACTCCAGAGCGAGACTCCATCTCAATAAATAAATAAATAAATAAATAAATAAATAAATAAATATATATATAAATAAAATGTGGTATGTTCAGTG
>NW_016806263.1:406776-441019 GCF_001698545.2 Rhinopithecus bieti | reverse complement strand
AAAATGTGGTATGTTCAGTGATATATACTCATTTTAAATTTGAGGTTTCTGGAGTGTGTTTTTTTTTTTAGGAACTTTTTTTTTGTAACCTCAGAACGAAAGTACAGAGGTTGAAGAAAACACAAGATATGAATTTCTCAACCTACTTTTCTATTTCAATTAGTTTCTGTTCCTGGACAGGAATGGCTTTCCTATAACTAGTTGGTGATGTTGCTAGCACTCTATCCCAGGTCCCTTTCCTGGACAGGAAGTTGAGGCATCACCAGTCTGGTTTTACCTTCAGGATAGCAATACTCACATCAAGGTGTTAGAGGCATTTGAACCAGAGCAACTCCATCTTGAATAGGAGCTGGTAGTAGGTTGCATTCTCAGAAGGTGAGGCATTCTAAGTCACAGGATGGGACGAGGTAGGCACAAGATACAGGTCATAAAGACCTTGCTGATAAGACAGATTGCAGTAAAGAAGCTAGTCAAAACCCACCAAAAGCAAGATGGCGACGAGAGCAACTTCTGGTTGTCCTCACTGCTACACTCCCACCCATGACAGTTTACAAATGCCATAGCAACTCCAGGAAGTTACTCTATATGGCCTAAAAAGGAGGGGCATGAATAATCCATTCCTTATGTATCATATCATCAAGAAATAACCATAAAAATGCGCAACCAGCAGCCCTCGGGGTTGCTCTATGGAGTAGCCATTCTTTTATGTCTTTACTTTCTTAATATACTTGCTTTCACTTTACTTTATGATCTTGCCCTGATTTCTTTCCTGTGCAAGATCCCTGAACCCTCTCTTGGAGTCTGGATCTGGGCCCCTTTCTGGTAACAAAGGTGCTATCAAGACACAGAGAGGGATTGGTTGATGCTTCTTAACCTTGTTAATATCAAATCTTCTGCATCTGAGTAGTGCTTTGAAAACCCCTGTAAGGTGTAAGACATGGGAATTTTTGTGCTTGTTGGAAACCAGAATATGCCACACCGAAGTATACAGGATTATTGAGCCAAAGGCAATGAAGGAGGAAATGCAGGAAAGCACTCTGCCCTCCATGTGACTAAAAGCAGGATATAAATGTACAAAGGCAAAGGGTTTCCATGCCCTCACCTACCAGAGAGAAGAAATGTTAACCATTTAAGGCAACATTAGCCGGTGGAGATGGTAGCAGTGGAATCTACATTAACTAGCTTTCCTAACTTGCTGTTAATTGCCCTTAGTTTACCTTTCCACAAGTTGCTATTCTGCACACTCAAAGTTCCTTTCCTTTGTTTTGTCGCTTCTCTAAAATTTTACTGTACTTTGTTAAAGATGCTATATAAGCTGTAATTCAAATTCACCTCTATGAGAATTACTCATTCCCTGGTATCTCCCATGTATATATAAAATATACATGTTAATAAATGTGTTGGGTTTTTTTTTTATTAATCTGTCTTTTGTTACAGGAGTCCATTCCAACTACAAACCTATGAGAATTGGAGAAAAAATTTATTTTTCTTCCCCTACATGCCCGTGAGAAAAATGGGCTTGGACGGAAAACAAAATGGCTTTCCTATAACTAATTAGTGGTGTTGCCAGCACTCTATCCCAGGTCCCCATCGCACAGCCTACATGGTACCATGAAACTTTTAAATCTCTACTTTGCAAAATTTCCTCCCTTACTCCATGCTCAGCTGTGGTTCCATTTGTGCTTCTGTTTCTTATGAGTTATATCTTTGTTTTACCCAAGGATCAAGATATTAACCTCCTGGAGTGATTGTACCTAGCAACAAACTGCAGCGGAGATGAGAAAAAACATCCTCATCCATTTCTTGCGGCTTAGCTCTCCTTCATACAGATGGGTGGTGGTTGGAGCCTCTTGGAAAGGTTATTTCTAATGATTGCTCCAAACACATGAGCAATATATTTCACCCATTAAGCAAAATTCTTGAATTCTGGCATTTTAACAAAAATGAAAATCTGAAAGAAATCTTAATGCTTTCCTCTTCTGGGACAGAAGTGTGAAAATGGCATATTTAAAACTTCTCTTCATCAATTTCTGCTGTCCCTACTAGATGACACTGTCAGGCAGGCTCTGCTCTAGGTGCTTTATGTGCATTAAACCCCACACTAGGCTATGGAATAAGCACTCCTATCATCCCCACTTTACCAGTGCAGACACTAAAGTTGAAGGAGGTTGTCATTCAAAGTCATGAACGTAGCAAGTAGCAGAGCTGAGATTCAAATCCAGGAGTTTCTCACTCCAAAGCCTGTTCTCTATCCCACTGCAATTTACTGCTTTCTCTGCTCTATGTAAAGAAACTACTTAAGATTCTAGAATAGTTGACAATATATTGGCTTTCAAAATACAAGTTTTCAGTTACAGCAGAAGAAATGGGTAACAAGACAACCTTACCATCTTAGCCTTCCACTTGGAAAAACAGGCAGCCACACATCACCCTTCTAAATTTATGCATTATATGCCAGGCACCAAGGAACGCCAAAATGATTAAGATATAATTTTAAGAAATCACAGCTTGATGGCAGGGGGAAACATGGCAGAAGATTCTACCTCTAGTTAGGAATATGAAAGAGATACAATTACAAGGTGAGAGGAAATAAGAACTCTTTCTGGCCGGGTGCGGTGCTTCATGCCTGTAATCCCAGCACTTTGGGAAGCCGAAGTGGGCAGATCACGAGGTCAGGAGTTTGAGACCAGCCTGGTTAACATGGTGAAATCCTATCTCTGCTAAAAACGCAAAAAAAAAAAAAAAAAAAAAAAAAATAGCCCAGTGTCGTGGCATGCGTTTGTAATCCCAGCTATTCAGGAGGCTGAAGCAGGAGAATTACTGGAACTCAATGGAGGTTGCAGTGAGCTGAGATTGTGTCATTGCACTCCAGCCTGGGCGACAAGAGCAAGACTCCGTTTCAAAAAACAAAACAAAACAAAAAACAAAACAAAACTCTTTCTAAGGATGTCAGTCAAGGTTCCCCTGAAGAGGTATCTTCTTGAGCTAGTTTCGAAGCATGGCATCCTTTAGGAAAAGGGCACTTCACCCCTAAGTTCAGGCAAGGGTAAGGACATGGTGAAGTGAGTATGTGGCATCTAGGGCCCTGGGGCTGGAGGGGCAGAGATGAGGCTGTGGAGAGGTTGGTTTAGGCCCGATTATAACAGGGTCTCACCCTGTATTTTTTTTTTTTTTTTTTTGAGACGGAGTCTTGCTCTGTCGCCCAGGCTGGAGTGCAATGGCCAGATTTCAGCTCACTGCAAGCTCCACCTCCCGGGTTTACACGATTCTCCTGCCTCAGCCTCCCGAGTAGCTGGGACTACAGGCGCCCGCCACCTCGCCCAGCTAGTTTTTTGTATTTTTTAGTAGAGACGGGGTTTCACCGTGTTAGCCATGATGGTCTTGATCTCCTGACCTTGTGATCCGCCCATCTCGGCCTCCCAAAGTGCTGGGATTACAGGCTTGAGCCACTGCGCCCGGCCTCACCCTGTATTTCTGTGACAGTTTCAGTGAGCTCTGCTAGACGATGTGTCGTAAAATGGTGTCTCAATTTTTGTGCCCAGAAAATATATTTGCTAATACTAAGAGCTGTGTCTTAATGTGCTTTAAAAGCAGAGCCTTTATTAAACTACACCATACTATATAAGCATTTTTGTATTAACGTTTGACTCAGCAGAAAGGCAGTAGGTGTTGTAGAAAAACAACCTTTGGAGCCATACACCATTGGGTTCAAATTCTCTTTACTTTCCACCCCTCTGATCTTGGGGAAATGCCCTAATGTTTTAGGACCTCAGTTTTCGTATCTATAAATTAGGAATGATCAAAAGTGGTATTCAAAATATTTAACAACTGGTATATATAGTCACCCTGCAATCAAAAGAGAAGCCAGTCCTTCTGGGCTCTACCTGTGAGCACTGTCTGCACATCCAGGTCGCAGATGATGAAACCTACTTTGTAGGGAAGAAGTGAGAATTAACTGGTACAGAATCAGGACTATAGAAATGATCAACAATGGCTAATGAGTCAGAAGCTCATCTCTTTGCTGCAGTGGAAAGGAAGCCCATCCTTTTGTAATGAATACAGGCTGTCAAAGATTGCTTTTGGTCTATACAGTCACCAGAAGTTGGAATGGGGGCCATTTTGGCTATAGAGATCTTAGTTCTACAGAGAGCAAAGAAATGTGTGTGTGTATATATATGTGTGTGTGTGCACGCCTGTGTGTATATATGTGTATGTGTGTGTGTGTGTATATATATATATAACGAATATTGGCAGGATCTAGCACAATTAAAAATGCACACTCCCTGACATGTGAGAGACTGGAATGCATATCTTTCTCCTCCCAGGGTGCCTCCTTGACAGTGGAAGCCAGGAAGCCACGCATTTCCCAGATTCCCCTGCAGATAAGGTTTCAAGTGTGAATGAGATTCCATCAATCAGAAGTACCATATGAGATTTGGAAGGCAAAAAAAGAAGCTGACATTTGCTCCTGCTGTATATGTGGTCACTAGCTTTGTGGGCATCCAAGGTCAGGGCATGTAACATCCATTTTCCTGGCACAGGATAATTCTGGAGCAGCAGCAGCAGCAGTGGCTTCCTGATCATCACAGATTCCTGATCTTGGTGTTTCTTGATCATGGCTCCGTGGTGGTGGGATTCTGGGAGCTGACATCTGCATGGCAACTTCTCAGTTAGGCAGCAGCTCCTTTGGTGGATCAGTCCAACAGTGTAACTTTGACAACCATTCCCAAAAGCTCAAACCTGAGTCTTTACCCCTTGGAAAAGATTTGATTCTCTGGAACTAAATGTACGCTGATTAAATTCTCCAACCCATCTTCTGGGAATTTAGCCAACAGATATACCTATAATCCATATGTATGCAAAAATGAATGTATAAAATTCACTAAAGCATGGTTTTTTATCAGGAGAGATTTGGAAATCACCTAAATGTTCATTAGTAAGGAATTGGTTAAATAATATTATATCTAGATACTTTAGCCCTATGCTGACAATTTTATCTTTTCAAAGAAAATATCTCTAGCTGTACAGCTATGGAGAGATATTCCCAACACAATGTTAAGAATGGTACTAAATATTTTGTTTTTTGCCTGGATAGCCACACCTACCACTCACAGCCCATATGCTTGGAAAATGATAACTCCACCTCTGGCTCTCAGGTGAGTCCTTCCTTGGCTCAAACCTAATGAATTCATGTAACCCCATCCTTTTCTAAGGAGATTGGTTCCAATGGGGGCACATGACCCAATTCATGCCAATAAGATGTGAAAAATTATTGGCTTGAGCCTCCAAGTGAAAAAACATTCAAATTAATGTTTTCTGGCTCTTCTGAGAGAACTTCAAGAAATAACCCTCTCTCTTTCTGCCTACATATGGACATGTAGGTATGTAGCCCTAGGGATGTTAACAAGTCATACGACAGCCGGGATGGGAAGCCAGCCTTTACAATGATACCATGAAAGGCAAAGCAGACAGAGAGAAACCAGACCTCTGATAACATAGTTAAGCCACTGAGTCAAATCCACCTTGAATCAAGCTCTTTCTCTGAATTTCTAAGTCAACAAATTCAGTTTATTATGCAGGATAGTTTGGTTTTTGGTTATGTGCAATGGAACTTATTCTATAAATTAAGTGCAAAGAAAAGGCAAGGAGCCTAAAAAAGGTGTGTAATGCACTATCCCACATGTTAAAAATGAAAATTTTAAAAATACATATATACAAATGTACTTTATCATGTATAGAATATTTTTTTTTTTTTTTGAGACAGAGTCTCACTCTGTCGCCCAGGCTAGAGTGCAGTGGCGGGATCTCAGCTCACTGCAAGCTCTGCCTCCCGGGTTCACGCCATTCTCCTGCCTCAACCTCCAGAGTAGCTGGGACTACAGGCACCTGCCACAGTGCCTGGCTAATTTCTTGTATTTTTAGTAGAGATGGGGTTTCACAGTGGTCTCGATCTCCTGACTTTGTGATCTGCCCGCCTCGGCCTCACAAAGTGCTGGGATTACAGGCGTGAACCACCACACCAGGCTAGAAAATTTTTAAGAAGAGAAACAAAACTGTTCATTGCAGTGATTTCTCTGTTTCTTTCTTTCTTTTTCTTTCTTTCTTTCTTTTCTTTCTCTCTCTCTCTTTCTTTCTCTTTCTCTTTTTTTTTTTTTTTTTTTTTGAGACAGAGTTTCACTCTTGTTGCCCAGGCTGGAGTACAATGGTGTGATCTCGGCTCATCGCAACCTCCACCTCCCGGGTCCTGGTTCAAGCAGTTCTCCTGCCTCAGCCTCCTGAGTAGCTGGGATTACAGGCACACGCCACCACACCCAGGTAATTTTTGTATTTTTAATAGAGACGGGGTTTCGCCATGTTGGCCAGGCTGGTCTCGAACTCCTGACCTCGTGATCCGCCCGCCTCGATCTCCCAAAGTACTGGGATTACAGGCATGAGCCACCGCGCCGGCATTGTAGTGATTTCTGAGGAGTGAGTTAGGGAGACTTTTTATTTATCTTTTTATATTTGAACTTGTTTAATCAATTACATATATGACTTTAATAATTCTACTTTTAAAATAGAATCATCTATTTTGCTCCCAAAGAAATATCAACAGACACACAAAAACAGTTTGGATCTATTTAATCGTTGTTTGAGCAGGCAGAGGAAAGGAAAAGCTCCTCTTTAGGTGACATCATCTCTGCACTGGGAAGGGGTGGCCAGAGGCAAGTCAGGGTCTGCATCCCCTATAGCCAGGTGTCATTTAGGAAATGGCAGCTGGCTTCAGGCTTCAGATGTACAGGATACTCTCTCTATCATGTTTATCTGCACGATCTTATTTACATATGGAATTTTAAGAAGTGTACATCATAGAAAGAGAGAGTAGAAGAGTAGTTACCAGGAGCCAGAGGGGTGGGAGAAATGAGGTTGGTCCAAGGGCTCGAACTTTCTGTTATAAGATGAATACGTTCTGAAGAATGTACAGCGTGGTGATTATAGCTAATACTAATGTATTACCTACTTGAAATTTGTTAGGAGAGTATATCTTAAGTATCATCATCACAAATAAAGGTAACTATGTTAATTAGCTTGATTGATTGTGGTAATTTCACAACATGTAAGTATATCAAAACATCATGTTGTACACTTTAAATGTATGCAGTTTTTATTTGTCAATTATACCTCAATAAAGCTGGGGAAGATGTAGAGGATGCTGACTATCTCTTGATAACGTGCTGTGAGGTTTCATGGACCTTATGCAATTAAGCTGTCCCTGCAAGAAATCTGGGGGCAACCTAAGAAGACCTGCCCTTGAGTTTTCCTTTCCCTATGAAGTTGAAGAACCTTTGCCTTTGGTCTTGGAGGCTTCTGGAGAAAGGCCAGTTGAAAAGCCACCATCCCTCGTTTTGTTGTTGTTGTTGTTGTTTGTTTGTTTTTCACTCAGGCTGGAGTGCAATGGTGCCATCTTGGCTCACTGCAACCTCCACCTCCCAGGTTCAAGCAATTCTCCTGCCTCAGCCTTCAGAGTAGCTGGGACTACAGGCACCCACCACCACACCTGGCTAATTGTTGTATTTTTTAGTAGAGACAGGATTTCACCATGCTGGCCAGGCTGGTCTTGAACTCCTGACCTCAGGTGATCTGCCCCGCTCGGCCTCCTAAAGTGCTGATTACAGGCCTGAGCCACCGCGCCCGGCCCCATCACTTGTTTTTCACAGCATCCTCTTCAGCTGCAGCAACTTCAGAGTGGACACAGAGAGACAATCTCTGGGCTCTTTATAAGGTTCTCCCTCCCTCTAAATGCCACACAATCTTCACAGGAAACCTTGCCTGGCTTTTTCCTCCCTCCCTGCCTGCATTCTGGCTGCTCCCTTTACCTCGAATGGCATCACAGGTCGGCTCTCCTGGGAAGCAGGCTAAGGGACTATTTTAAAATTACTATTATTACAGTTTTTAAAAATCAGATGAGCCTATTTGTAAAACTAAAATGTAGAGAACAGACACACACACACATGCCCCCATTCGGTCCCAGTTATAGAGTTCAAGGGACTAAGATGTTGGGACCCACAGGTTCTACTCACTGCACTTACTTTTAAAAGGAAGAAAAGAAAAAGAAGCCCAAATGATGCTATTATGGCGGCTAATTAAATTTCTTCTTGCTGTTACAATGCATTCATTTTTGAGGATCATTACTTTTCGTGTAGCTTCTCTCAAGAGCTTGGTTTAAGGTTTAAGTTAAGGAAACCGCAAGGCAAGCCTTAAAGCCACAGGCTGTGCATACATCCGCCCATGGCAATGTGCGCCCTGCGCAGGAGAACTCCTGGAAGTGAAAATGACAACCAAGCTGCCATTTCTTTTGAAGTACGTGAACTAAAAAGGAAGGGGGAGCAGCTCTTCTTTTTATAGAAGGAGATCCACTGAGTTGATAGATAGGAGTGTGTTTGCATATAGCCTTTAGCTAATGTTCAAAATTCAGGGTGTTCATTCCCTATTTAATATTCATCTATTCCACCAAAAGACACGAGTTGCCCTAGATGTGCCAGGAGCTCTGACATATGTAAGGGAAACAGGGTAGAGAGTAGGTGAGGCTCAGAGACAGCTTTGGGGAGAAGGTAGCACTGCGCTGGCCCCAGGGGTGTGTGCTGGAGACAGGTCAGACTGGTGCAAGGCAATCGTGCACACCTCTTCTCAATGCCACATTCACTCCCATTTGGTTCATAATTTGAAATGAGCCACTGTGGGATTGCAAACACTACAACACAGCTTCTTTTTCTCCCCTTCTGGAGAAGCTGCACAGTGGCTGCACCTCATTTTCCAGATGAGAAACTGAGGCAGAGACAGGAAGGATGTCTTATTCTTTGTCTTCCTTAGTCCACCAGCACAGTGTTTACCACACCACGGATGCCCAATAAATATGTGACTGACTAAAATGGGGGCATTCAAGTTGCTTTCCTCCTTTTATCTAAGTAATTGGTAAATACAACTGAAAGTGTAAAAGATAATGCAATTGTATTAAACCAAAATGTAGTGGCAGAAACAAAAACCTAAACCTAAGAAAACATATCAAGTGTTACAGAAAAAATCAGTTGCTAACATTTTCTCCTAGAGGGAGCTTTGATTACTTTTTGTTGTTGTTGTTTTCCTAATCAAATTAGACCTTTTTAAGAACTCGAATATCCCAGATATCCCAGAGCCTGCAAAATCATTTTGGACTGAGGCTTCCCATTTTGAACAGCAAAAGTCTTCATTCACTACACAGATTTTTCAGGCACTGAACAAAGCATTACCCCAAAGTGAAATGGGTGCTCTGTGCAGCCAAATATTTAGGTAAAGGCCAAGTAAAACTTCAGCAGATGATACCTGCAAGTTAAAACAGAAAACAAACCTGCCAACATTTGGAAATGTGTGTGGGCAAAAGCAAATAATAACAAATGTTTTTCATTAGAAAATGATGGAAGTTGGATGTGAGCTTTGAATAATAAGGGATAGCCATCATTAAATAGTCATTTTATTCTTACCTTTTTCAAAGTACCCAGAAAAAAATAAAGAATTAAAGAAAGCGTAAGTGATACAGAGAGATAACACGCAATAGCTAATCACCAACACTGTATTGCAAATGCCCAGTTGGAATCAAGTTACAAACAAAACTCAATTCTGAACCCTCAGTGTATCCCTTACATTCCTCTGTCCACCACCCCGACGCCTTGTTCCTCCCACCCTCCACTCTGGTAGTGATGTGAATGCTGAAAAGTCAAGACTGGGTTAAGAAGGGACCAAAAGAATGTTTTAGATGAAATCAGATGTGACCCCTGAAATCAAGGGCATTTGCAGAGCCTGGTTTTAATTATGGGGGCTCAATCAGCTTCTCAGTACCTGCTCTTGGCTGCAGCTTGGTGCACCTCTAAAAATCTGTATGGCCTGCCAGCCTGCCAGCAGGAAGGGTTTATGGCCTATCACGCCAATAAAAAATAAATAAATAAATCAGAAGCCCCTGAGGCAGTCACGTGTTTAGAAGCAATGAAATTGCAACCTGTTTACCTCTTCTTAGACATTTAAATTCCCAGCCAAGGTACAGCCTTAAAAGCTACCACTAAACGTTATTGTGAAGGAATTAGAATTTTTTGGCTCTGATGCAGTCTGACTTGCAGCATATGGCCCATGGCTGAAACCCGGAGGCTCATCCTGTGTTTTTCAAGATCTCATAAAATTGTCCAGTTCTAATGGAAGGAAAGAGTTCTGCATCTTAAAAATCTATAGGTACTTCATTACAAGCTCAAGTTCTTTAAATGATACAGTCAGCGGAACTCTAAGGGCCAGGCCTCTTAACAACGCAAAGGAAATGAAATCCATAAATGTGGGAGTTTGGGTCCAATATCACTGGGAAAAAAATTGTGTCACTGAAAGGAAAGACACAAGTAAGCTGAGAACTGAAAGCTAAGAAAAAAAAAAAAAAATGTGGCCGGGCGCGGTGGCTCATGCCTGTAATCCCAGCATTTTGGGAGGCCGAGACGGGCGGATCACGAGGTCAGGAGATCGAGACCATCCTGGCTAACACGGTGAAACCCCGTCTCTACTAAAAAATACAAAAAACTAGCCGGGCGAGGTAGCGGGCGCTTGTAGTCCCAGCTACTCGGGAGGCTGAGGCAGGAGAATGGCGTAAACCCGGGAGGCGGAGCTTGCAGTGAGCTGAGATCTGGCCACTGCACTCCAGCCTGGGCGACAGAGCGAGACTCTGTCTCAAAAAAAAAAAAAAAAAATGCACCAGTCCATGGGGTGGAAAGGGGAATCTGAAAACGTTTAGCTTTGAGAGAGAAGAGTGCTAGCCATCAAACTTTTCGTTTTCAAATAGTTGAAGTGTGGGGGTATATGATTGATTTTAGGTGTCAACTGGGCTAGGTTATTGTTGTTTGCCCAAATACCAGTCTAAATGCTGCCTCAAAGTATTTTCAAACAGTTATTAACATATAAATTAGGGGACTTTGAGTAAAGCAGATTACCCTCCATCATGAATGTGGGCCTCATTCAATCAGATGAAGGCCTTAAGAGAAATGACTGAGATTCTCCAAGGAAAAAGGAATTCTACCTTTAGATTGCCTCGGGCTCAAGACTGCAACATCATCTTTTCCTGGATCTACAGCCTGTTGGTCTGCCCTGAAGATTTCAGACTTGCCAGCTCCCATAATTGCAGGGAGGAAATTCCTTAAGTTAACTCTCTCTCTCTACAAATGCACATCCTGTTGGTTTGTCTGCAGAACCTTGACTACTATAGTTCATATGTAAAGAAGAGAAAAGAGAACTAATGTTTGGTAGCATTTTATGATTCCCCATTCATCTCTTTTGTCCTGACACAACCTTGTAAAGTAAGCAATTGTCCCATTTTCCAGATTAGAAAACTGAGGCTTTGATCTTGCAGAGGATCATGAAAGAAGTAAGCAGTGAATCTTACTTTCACTCAGGTCTGTCTGTCTCCTATGCCCATTCCTTTCCAGAACATCACTGGCCTCCCTACAAGGCTTGTTCTGAGTTATTCCAGAAGGCAGAGCAAGGCCTTGTGCCTCCCATGTGGACAGGCTATCCTCAGAGAGAGAAGCTGGTCTGTAGAGAGAGGTCGAGGCAGAAGAAAGAAAGTCTTAATGACATTCAACACCTTGGCTTCAGTGCCTTCTGAGGCCAACTCCATGCGGCTCTTTCACTGCCAGGTTTATGTTTTGGTTTGGTTTGCTTTTTATCAGCTTTATTGAGTGTCTTAATTTAATTTAATGTAACTTAATTTAGGAGAGCTAAGTAATTAAACATGAGGCCAAAGTACATAAGAAAGCAGCAGCCTTTTATTGCAAATATGCACATGCTCTCGGGCGAGGTTCTCTGGTCCTCATGTGTGGGGACCAGGGAAGTCGCGCGGGTGCTCTTGGGTGAGGTTCCTCGGTCCACGAATGTGGGGACCGAAGAAGTCACACCGGCTCCTGCCAGCAGCTGACTTTTATGCATTGGTACTGGAAGGGGAGGGCAGTGGGCGGGATAAGAGCGTGATAGGGGCGTCTCCATAGGCGTGGCCGGGTAAGTTTCAATCTCTTTGGATTGACGTCACCTGGCGCATGCTTTGTTGATCTGCATCTTCCCAGGCGCGGGCTGCATTTTCCTGCGCGCGGGAAAGTTGGTGAGGAAGAACGCGGAAACAACAGGTACTGCTCCATCTTGTTCACCTTCCTCCATCTTGTCCCTTCTCCCTCACCCAAACATTGAGGTATAGTTGACATACCATAAACTGAACATGTTCAAAGTAAACAATTTGATAAGCCTTGTAGATACACATTTGCGAGACCAATATCTGCAATCAAGATAATGAACTTATCCACCTCTCTCAGAAGCATCCTGTGTACTTTTGCGACATCTTTCTCCTGCCTGCTTTCAGTCATTCTGCTAAGAACCACTGATCTGCTTCCAGCCCCTATAGATTAGTTTGCATTTTCTGGCATCTTATATACATTGAATCATACAGTAGGTACTCTTTTTTAAAAATCTGGTTTCTTTCATGCAGCATAATTATTTGAAGATTCATGTTGTGCATGGATCAGTAAATGATTATTTTTTGTTTCTGAGTTTTATTTCATGCTATGGATATGCCACAGTCTATGGATCTGTTCCTCTGCTAGTGAAAATTTGGGTTGTTTCCAGTTTTTGGCTATTATAAATCAAACTGCTTATGACCATTTATATACAGGCCTTTATATGGATGTCTGCATGGGTTGGCAGATTGTGGCTTGTTGTGTACTGCCTACAGACACAGCCACACGCACTCAATTACTTGTTCATTTAAGATCCGTGGCTGCTTTTATGCAACAATGGCAGAGTATGTGGCATTTTGGCTGGAAAAGGCTGAAACATTTACTTTACAGTTTCCAAACCCCTGCTTTTCAATATATTCCTAAGAGTAGAGTGGCTAGACATGAGATAGGTGTTTAGTTTTTCAGAGAATGGCTAAACTGTTTTCCAAAGTTGTTACAATTTTACATTGCCACCAGCATATGAGAGTTCCAGTTGCTCCATATCCTCGTCCAAACCGAATATGCTCATTCTTTTTAATTGCATCCATTCTAATAGGTGTATAGTGGTATCTCATTGTGATTTTAATGTGCACTTCTCATAACTAATGATATTCAACCTCTTTTCCTGTGTTTATTTTTTGTCTCTATATCTTTTTGGGCGAAGTCTGTTTTAAATATTTTTCCTATTTGAGGGAGGGAGTATTTATTTTATTATTATTGAGTTTTGAGCATTCTTTATATATTCTGAATACAAGTGCTTAATAGATATGTAATTTAGTAATATTTCCTCCCAGTTTGTGACTTGTCTTTTCATCTTCTTGTCAGGGTCTTTCACAGAGCAAAAGTTTTTAATATTAATGAAAGCCAATTTATAATTATTATTTTATGTATTATGCTTTAGATGTTATGTTTAAGAAGTCTTTACCTTACCCAAGATCATAACACTTTCCTTATGACTTTTATAGTATGGGATTTTACCCAAAACTATTCTAAGAACTATGAGAAATGATTAATTTTTTTAAATGTGCACATGGATACCCAATTGTTTCAGAATAATTTGTTAAAAAGACTATCCTTCCTCTGCTAAACTGTTTTTGCACTTTTATTGAAAATATATGCATAGGTCAATTTCTGGATTCCCTCTTCTATATTATTAATCTATTTGTCTGAACTATCTTGATGCCAATACCACACTGTTGATTACTATGGATTTGTAATAAGTTTTGAAGCCAGGTAGTATAAGACTTCCAATTTAGTTCTTCTTTTTCAGAATTATTTTAGCTATTCTAGGTCTTTTGCATTTCTATTTGAATTTTAGAATCAACTTATCAATTTCCACCAAAAATAAAAAAACACGCTGGGGTTTTTATGGGAGCTGTTGAATCTATAGATCAATATGGGAAAAATTTACATCTAAATAATACAAAGTACTCAGATTCATGAACATGATATATCTTTCCATTTTTTATTTAGGTATTCTTTAATTTCTCTCCATGATGAGTTGTAATTGTCAGTATATAGATCTTACAACTACAGGCTGATTGGGAACAATGGTTCCCTTGCACTATAATGCAGGGTCACAAAATAAATAGCATATCCCTGCCGTTATTTAAAAATTTGATATTTTACTCATCATAATTTTTTTGAATTAATTTGGATATTTTAAAATAGTGCATTATAATATTATTTATCTTGATTACTGAGTTTTCAGTGCCTTAAATTTTGGGCCTGAAGTGAATGCTTCTTGTAACTCACTCTCATCCCAGCACTGCCTAAGCATTTCATAATTTTTGCACTAATGTTTTAAATTTGAATTTTCAATTATTCATTGCTAGCACATAAAATACAATTGATTTTAAAATACTGATCTTGTACACTGCAACCTAACTTGTTAGTTCAGGTACATTTGCTATAGATTTCTTTGGATTTTCTACATATTTGATCACATCATCAATTTTCTGGAAGAGATTGAGTACAATTGGCATTATTTCACTCTTAAATATTTGGTAGTCTGGGCACAGTGGCTCACGTCTGTAATCCCAGCAATTTGGGAGGCTGAGACGGGCAGATCATCTGAGGTCATGAGTTTGAGACCAGCCTGACCAACATGGAGAAACTCCGTCTCTACTAAAAATACAAAATTAGCTGGGTGTGGTGACACATGCCTGTAATCCCAGCTACTCAGGAGGCTGAGGCAGGAGAATCGCTTGAACTTGGGAGGCGGAGGTTGCAGTGAGCCAAGATCATGCCATTGCACTCCAGCCTGGGCAACAAGAGCAAAACTCCATCTCAAAAAAAAAAAAATACACACACACACACACACACACACACATATATATGTATGTATGTATATACATATATTTGGTAGAATGTGTCCTTGAGCCACATGGGCTTGGCATTTTCCTTGTGGCAAAGTTTTTAACTACAAATTCAATTTTATTAACAAATATCAAGGTATTCGAATAACTAATTTCTTCACGAACCTGCTTTGGTAGTTTGTCTTTTAAGGAATTTGTCTGTTTTATTTATGTTGTTGAATTAATTGGCATAAAGTTATAATATTCCCTTATTATCACTATAATATGTGTAAAATCTGTTTCTACATCACCTTTCTCATTTCTAATATTGGTAATTGTTGGTTTGTTTTATCTCTTTTGTTCCTGAACAGTTATCTTTCTTCTGGAACAAGAAACCCCAGCTTTTGGATGCATTTTCTAAATTGTTTTCTGGTTTCTGTTTCATTCATTTTCAATCCAATCTTTAAATTATTTCCTTGTTTTTTTTTTTACAAGTTACATTGAGTTTTATTTGCTCTTTTCTTTTTAGTTTCTTAAGGTGGAAGAATTTGACTTTCTTCTTTTCTACTATGCATAGGTGTTCAGTATTGTAAATTTCCATCTAAATACTGCTTAAGCTGCATCCCACAAATTTTAGTATGTTCTGGTTTCATTTTCATTCAATTCAAAATAATACATAATTTCCCTTTTGATTTTTTTCTCTGACCCAGGAGTGTCTTATTTAATATATAATTATTTGGGAATTTTTCAGGTTTATGTTTCTATTATTTATTTCTAATCTAATATTATGTCCAAGGATAATAGCTTTTATAAATTTAATCTAATTTATTGATACCTTTTTATGGCCCAGAGTATAGTCTATTTTGGTAACTATCCATGTGCACTTGAAAACAATGTTAGTTCTATCATTATTGGGTGGAATGTTCTGCAAAGTCAAGTAGGTCCAATTGGCTGCTAGTGTGTTCAAGACTTCTATATTTTTCTTAATTTTCTGTCTAGTTGTTCTATCAATTACGGAGAGATTGTTGAAAAATCTAATTTTGGATTCTTCCAATTCATCCTTCATTTCTAACAGTTTTTGCCTCGTGTATTCAAAGTTTTGTAGTTATGTGCACACACTCAAGATACTTCAGTATGTTGGTAACTTTAAAAAGCCGGTTAGATAATCTTGTGCCCTCACCTTGCACCTTCAAACATTGACAGTCCTGAGATTTTATCCTATTCCTATATAAGTAGGAACAGACAGTATTTCTCCCAAATCAAATTGCTTCAGAAAACAATAATCAAACACATTTTTAAAGCAGCATGCTTTCTTCTTCTTAAGGTACTTGAAATCTCATTGGAGAAGCAAAACCATGACACTATAGCAAACAACACAAGGCCATTTGTTACTAATAGCTGGGTCTGGCTCTGAAAAACTCTGCAGAATTCCAAAGAGGCTGGAGTTCAATCAGCACTGGGGCCTGTTTTCATGCTTTCATTCTTTTGTTCTCGCACCCTCCCTTCTGTCTTCTCTTCCTCTCTCTCTCTCTCCCTTCCTTCCTTCCTTTCCTTCATTTTTCATTTACTTTGTACCTAATCCAAGTTCATTTCTTTGTCAGGAAGAGGATACAGAGTTGATTCAAACAAAGTCCCTGACCTCAGAATATGTAAGAAGGGAAATTGGCTTGGAAGAAGTGAGACTTGAGTTGGCCTTGAAAGGCAATAGCTGAAGGACACGTTATGTATGATGAATAGAGCTGATACACTTATTATGAAATAAATTGTATGGCTGCCTGTAAAACTTGAAGTTTTAAAATCTCGTATTTTATTCTTGTTGGTTAAAAACTAAAGATGCGGGCCGGGCGCGGTGGCTCCTGTAATCCTCTCGCCACAGCACTATTGGGAGGCGAGACGGCGGATCATGAGTCGAGGAGATCGAGACCATCCTGGCATAATACGGGTGAAACCCGCCTACTAAAAAATACAAAAAACTAGCCGCGGCGACAGCGCGCCTGTAGTCCCAGCTCTCGGAGCTGAGACAGTCGAGAATGCGTGAAACCCGGGGGGGATGCGGAGCTGCATGAGCTGAGCCGCCACTGCACTCCAGCCTGGGCGGCGAGCAAGACTCCGTCTCAAAAAAAAAAAAAAAAAAAAAAAAACTTAAAGATGCTGATGCTTTTTTGTTTGTTTTTTTTTTCTGTCGTCATCACATAAGGGGACACTAAATAGCAGGAAAACGCATTCCTAATCACAGAACCTATGAATAACCACTTAGAGATATTTTGGTACTTTTCTAATTTTATTTCTTGTGTATTATAATCATTAAATTTTGTGTGTATCTAGAACATTTTTTCTCTTTCTCTTCCTTTCTTTTTTCCTTTTTTTTAACAGGGTCTTGCTCCGTTGCCCAGGCTGGAGTGTAATGGCACAGTCATCTCACTTTTAGGCTTAAGGGATCCTCTTGCCTCAGCATCTTGAGTAGCTGGGACTACAGGCATGTGCCATGACACCCAACTAATTTTTTAATTTTGTGTAGAGACAGGGGTCTCACTATGTTGCCCAGGCTGGTCTCTAACTCCTGAGCTCAAGTGATCCTCCCACCTTGGCCTCCCAAAGTGCGGAGATTACAGGCTTGAGCTACCATACCTGGCCAGAATTTTCATTTCCTATAATTTTTATCAGCATAATTGTTAAAATAGTCTAACTGAATGGCTAAATAATAGTGTACTTTAAATTTTCCCTGTTGTTTTATACCTGAATTGTTCACTTGCCAATATAAGCTGCCAATAGATTTTTATAAACTCTATATTTATGACTTTAGTGTTTTATAGGTGAAATGAACTTTTAAAGCTTATCAAGAACAACTGTCTCAATTTTCAGACAAGAAACTGAAGATGGGATAATTGACTAAATTCTCTCAAGCTACACTTCTCAAACTTTAATGAGTATGGAGATCATCTGAGGATTTTATTAGAACGCAGTAGGTCTGGGGTGAAGCCCAATATTCTGCATTTCTGATAAACTTCCAGGTGGTGCAGATGATGCTCAAAATATGCTTTATGCCCCAGGCAAAGGTCTGGAATCCAAATGTTTCTGTTTGCAAAGCCCCAGCATACTGAATACTGCCTCTCTGTTCCAGGTTAATGCTATAGTGGCTAACTAGGACCAATGGGTGGAAGCTTTCAAATGGAATTGAAATTTAATTTGATTATCTTAGTTTAGGGTGTCTTTTCTACCAGCCATTGGAGATATGTAAGCTCTGGCTGAACATCCAATAGGTGGAGATGTTTAATGGAAATTCAGCAATGGAGGGGAGCAGCCAGCATCTGCTGACCTTGAAGGTCTTCCCAACTCCAAGGTTAGGGTTTTAGAAGTTATTATTGACTATTTTGAATGTTGAGCTTAACAGCTAGTTCCTCAGCCATTTAAGATTCAAGGAGCCCTTTTCTGACAGAATGTGATGGTTAATACTGTGGGTCAAGTTGATTGGATTGAAGGACAAAAAGTCTTAATCCTGGGTGTGTCTGTGTGGGTGTTGCCAAAAGAGATTAGTATTTGAGTCAATGGGCTGGGGAAGGCAGACCCGCCCTTAATTTGGTGGACACAATCTAATCAGCCTCCAGCAAATATAAAGCAGGCAGAAAAACAGATGTGAGAGAGATGAGACAGGCGTAGCCTCTCAGCTTACATCTTTCTCTTGTGCTGGAGGCTTCCTGCCCCTGAGCATGGGACTCCAAATTCTTCAGTTTTGGGACTCAGACTGGCTCTCCTTGCTCCTCAGCCTGCAGACAGCCCATTGTGGGACCTTGTGATCATGTAAGTTAATACTTAATAAACTCCGCTTTATAAGTAGATAGGTAGATGATTGATAGATAGATGATAGATAGATAGATAGATAGATAGATAGATAGATAGATATCCTATTAGCTCTGTCCCTCTAAGAAAACCCTGACTAATACACAGAAGTGGCACTGTCAGGCAGAAAATCCAGATGAAATTAGTCCTCTTTTTTTTTTTAACCAGAGTGGTGGGGGTTAGAGACCCAGGCAGGAGACGGCCAGAGTTGTCACATGAAAGAAAATCCTCTCTCTCTTTGGGAAAAATAAAACCTCACATGTGAGAAATTTTCAGTAATATAATTTGCATTTGAAGAAAATGTCAGAATTATTTAACACAAGATGGGAAGCAAAAGTGAAAATGTAAATGATTGGGGTCTCTTTACAAAAGGGAGATAGTGTCACTTAGTACAGACACATTTCTCTCTGCAAGGTTTTCAAATGATAATGTTCTCCTTGAAACATGTTAAAAGTCTGAGTCGTAAATTTCAAATTGTCACTGCATGATGAGCTCTAGCATTAAAGAGAAGGAAAGATCTGCTTGTTTTTCATGCATGCTACATTAAAACTCCTGAAAATTCCCATTTGAGTTGTTGATTTTACTTCAGTTTTCCAAAAACTGGAGACCCTGCTTGGTGATATGTAGGCACGTGGACAAGAGACAATGCCTTAGAGATCACCTTGGACAGCCCATGACTGTGATCTGCTTCAGTGTCCTGGGGTCCCATTTCCAGGTACCTGTCAGACTTTTTTCCCTGGGTTGGACACTTGCAGCACAATCTGTCTAAAACCAAGCTCATTGTCCACCTTCTGCTGCCAAACCAGGTCCTCTTCCTGATTCTGAATACATTTGTGTCATCACCTTCTTCTCAAAAGCACAAATCAGACCCCACAGATTCTCCAACACCCAGTTCTCCACCCTCATGGCAAGTGTTGTTGATTCTCTTGTTCCAAGTGATTTAAAAATTTAATCCTCCGTTAAGGCTCAGTTCAAATTCTTGCAGTCTTGGCTTTTCTGATGCATCCTCTACACTGATGCCACAAATCTTCCTCTTAAGTGCCAGGTCACCCACTGATCAGGAATCTTTGACTGACTACAGCTTTCCTCACCTAGAAATCATCATCTTTCATGAACTGCCCTCTCCTATTCTGTTCAGCCTCATCCCCATTGAAGTTGCAGTCTAGCCACTCAAAAGAATGCTATTCCTGAAGACACACTTAGAAAGATCATTCTGTAGCCAAGCACAGTGGCTAACGCCTGTAATCCCAGCACTTTGGGAGGCTGAGGTGGTTGGATTACCTGAGGTCAGGAGTTTGAGAGCAGCCTGGCCAATATGGTGAAACCCCATCTCTACTAAAAATACAAAAATTAGCCAGGTGTGGTGGTGTGTGCCTGTAATCCCAGCTACTCGGGAGGCTGAGACAAGAGAATTGCTCGAACCCAGGAGGCAGAGTGCAGTGAGCCAAGACAGTGCCACTACACTCCAGCCTGGACAACAGAGTGAGACTCGGTCTCAAAAAACAAAACAAAGCAAATAATCATTTTGCAAAGTGGTTACTGGGCTTTGGATTCAAATCTCAGCTCTACTCTTTTCAAGTTGTATGGGAATTTGAACTCAACTCTGAGCCAGTCTCCTCATTTTTAAAAAGAGGATACAAATAGTGCCTACCTTCCATAGTCGGTGCGAGGTTTCAAATAACAACCCAAAGCAGATCTTCTCGTTTCTGCTCAGGATATAAAGAGTTGGGAAAAGCATTGCTCCTGACCTTTTAACAAAAAGATGTCAAGCAAATGGCAAGCTGGTAAACTTTCTCTAATAAGTCAAAGATCTGAGGTCACAGGCCAAGGGACTAGCCCAGAATCCCAGGAGAGACAGTCACCTGCAAAGAGAAAGAGGACACAAGCAATTGCTCACCTGGAGCAGATGCTGCAGGATACCAGAAAGAAGAATTGAGCTAGAATATTTCATGAGTGGAGGCTGGTGAGGGCATGGAGGCTGGTGAGGGCATAGAGCCCTCAGGGGTACAGGTATAAGGGAAATTTACAGCCTTTTGTGGGTTTCTTCTCCAAGGACCACACTTGATGAGAACCCTAAGAAAGCATTCTTCATGATGCTGGCATGTGGTTGGCAGACAGCAGTCACTGAAAGATAAACATTAAGTACCACTAGGTCCCATCCCACAAATTAGGACTTAATTGATCCATGGCCTAATCTACTTCTCTTTTGCACAGGGTTTTATTCTTTACATTGAAATTATGTATTTGAAGGCAAGAATTGCTAGGTTTTTTTTTTTGAGACGGAGTCTCACTTCGTTGCCCAGGCTCGAGTGCAGTGGTACGATCTTGGCTCACTGCAACCTTCGCATCCCAGGTTCAAGCAGTTCTTCTGCCTCAGCCTCCCCAGTAGCTGGAACTACCAGTGCCTGCCACCACGCCTGGCTAATTTTTATATTTTTAGTAGAGACGGGGTTTCACCATATTGGCCAGGCTGGTCTCGAATTCCTGACCTTAGGTGATCTACCTGCTTTAGCTTCCCAAAGTGCTGAGATTACAGGTGTGAGCCACTGTGCCCGGCCACAGCATTTTTGATAGAGAGGGACAATGGGTGTCAGATAACTAGGCTCTGTTCCCAAGGGCACACAATGAGCTTCTCTAAAGGCAGTCTGAAAATCGTGGTCACATGCTCTAAGTCTGCTTCCTGGAGTTGGTGGGAAATGTCTAGTCAAACATGAGAGGTGAAAGGTTTTACCAGGCATGCGGTCATTTTGTATGATTTATGGCTATTCTGTCAGTTAGATTAAAGTAAGGATTAATAAGCCTATTTTACAGATGATAAACATGTTCAGGGAGATTAAAGTTTGTTCAAGGTCAAAGTGAATTATCAGTAAGGAGAGGATGAGGGAAAAAAGCTGGAGAGGGGAGAGAGGAGGAGAACAACCATTCAGGAACCTGGAGCTCTTCTTGAAGATGGCATCCCATGCACAATTTGAAACTGTAGATGTTTTAAGACTACACAAATATGATCTGATGTGGGTTTGGGTGTTAGCCGATTTTGTTTTTTTTTGAGGTGGAGTCTCACTCTGTCACCCAGGCTGGAGTGCAGTGGCGCGATCTCAGCTCACTGCAACCTCTGCCCCCTGGATTCAAGCAATTCTCCTGCCTCAGCCTCCCAAGTAGCTGGGATTACAGGCAGGTGCCACCACACCTAGCTAATTTTTTGTATTTTTAGTAGATACGGGGTTTTACCATGTTGGCCAGGCTGGCCTTGAATTCCTGACCTCAAGTAATCCTCCCACCTCGGCCTCCCAAAGTGCTGGGATTACAGGCATGAGCCACCGCACCCACCCTAAGGGTGTTAGCTTTTCAAATGATGCATTTCTTTATAGTATATTAGTGGGCAAAACAAACTGTTCTTCCTACTATCCTCTCACCACACGGAACACTTTTGTGACTCCAGGTGTGTAGGGGCTTTTTTCCCACCAACAACTAAGTCTGCAGATGATTCTGCAGCGGATAGCAACTGATTGTCCTCTAATTCAATTACACTATGACACTATCCACCTGGAGATAGCATTCGATCCCACAGGTCAAAGGCTCAGTCCCCAAGATTGCCCCCATCTTTTGACGTCAGTCATAAACACAAGTTCTGACCAACTGGCTATAAATCCGGAGCTCCCACGACTTTCTCCTCAGGTTTGATTAATTTGCTAGAGTGGTTCACAGAACTTGGGAAACACGCAGATTTACTGATTTACTATAAAGGATATCCCAAAGCATACAGATGAAGAGATGAATAGGGCACCATTATGGAGGAATGGGAGTGAAGTTTTTATGCCTTCTCTGGGCATGCACCACCCTCCAGAAACCTCCATGTGTTCAGCTATTCAGAAGCTCTTTAAACTCAGATCTTTTGAGGTTTTTACGGAAACTTCACTGTACTCATGATTCATGAAATCATTGGCCATTGGTGATCAGCTCAAACTTCAGCTGCTCTCTCATTCCTGGAAGCCTTGGGGGAAGCTGAAAGTTCCAATCTCTAATCCTGCCTT
The DNA here is from genome assembly GCF_001698545.2 of Rhinopithecus bieti. NCBI lineage: Eukaryota > Metazoa > Chordata > Mammalia > Primates > Cercopithecidae > Rhinopithecus > Rhinopithecus bieti. Next base: position 418,330 of record NW_016806263.1, on the reverse strand, counting down.
GGCCTTTCCTGTGACCTGCCCCAGTTCTGAAGCTATCTAGGGACCCCCAGCCAGTAGTAATCTCATTAACATACAGAAAACATTCCCTTTTTTCTCTTTTTTTAAACATTTTAACTTTTATTTTAGACATGAGGGATACAAATGCAGGTTTATTACATGGGTATATTATACCCAGGTAGTGAGCCTAGTCCCCAGTAGGTAGTTTTTTAACCCACACCCTCCTGCCACCCTCTCCCCTAGCAGTCCACAGTATTGTCTCATGTTCCTGTCCATGTGGCACTCACTCTTATCCCTGCAGAGTTCCAAGAATTTCAGAAGCTGTATGTCAGGAAATGGGGATGAAGGCCAAATATGTATTTCACAACATCACAGTATACTTTTACATTTAGTCATCCAATGTCCTGTCCCTTTTCTTGCTGATAGCCATCCCTGCTTTAGCTTTGAGGAAGCTGCCCTCTCCTCAGCATAGCCTATAGATCCATGGCACCCTCACTCTGCCCCTGGACCTCAGAGGAGAAGTATACTCCAGGGCCTACTCCACTGCCTGGTTCACTGTTGGTCACGTGTCCTTTGTAGGCCCAGCCTGGGCTAACAAGACTCAATTCTCAGGTTTTTATTAGACTCCCCCTTCTCAGGCCTAGATATTGAGATAATGCCACACAAGGAGGAGAAACCCAACTCAGAAGATGCCCAGTCTCGAAATGGGTTCCAGCAATGTTTCAAATCCTACTTAAAGTGAGATCTACCCTGGAGACTTGGTGGTTCAGTGAGCAATCAAACTCTCCCTTCCTCTATCCCCTGACCTCTTTTGCTTAAGCTATTTGAGTCAGGTCTTTAAAAACTGCAGTGGAAAGATATCTAAATAGCATACACTTTCACGGCTATTAAATGAGCCAAAGTGTAAAAATGATAATGACTGATCTGTTGGCAAGAGTGTGGAAAATAGGCTCTCTCCTACACAATTTACAGAAATATAAATTGACTATATATACAGTATATATTAAATATATATACATAAACATAAAAATGTGCATGCCCTAACACTCAAAAATCCCACTTTAAAATTTTATCTTAAATAATCAAGAATGTATGAGACAAATTTGTTAGCAAGAGTATCTACAATTTTCATTTGTAACATCCAAATATTGGACATAATCTAAACATACAATGGAAGATAAACTAGATAGTGATACACTCATACAACGCAAACTAAGCAGAATTTACAGCAAGATTGTGGTAGAATATTGGCATGTTAAAACATTCATAAAATATCACTGAGTAAAATCTAGACTATAAATTATAGGCAGAGTCTGATTTCATTCTTGTTTATGAAAATGGAGAGTTGTGTGCATGTATAGAGAATGCGGAAGCTATATGCTACTGTGTTACCAGTGGTGGAAATACTAGTAAATTTTAACTTTTCCTTTTGATTATATTTATTTTTGAAAGCATGCTGAATTATCATGAGTTACAAAAGCAATATTTAAACAATGCCTTTAAAAAATTACTTAAATGTTGCATAATGGAAACATTAGAAAAACAGAAAGAAACACCACACCCATAATCCTATCACCATAATATAGTCATTCTCATATAACTGGATATTTTCTTTGCAGCCTTTCTTTAGCTGCTGTTTTATGTTATGTTATAGCTGTTAGAGTACACCTGCAATTTTGCATCCTGCCTTTGTCACTTAACATTTTGTTGATGTTTAGAGTTTTCCCAGGTCATTATGAGATATTTCTTTTTTTTTTTTTTTTTTTTGAGACGGAGTCTCGCTCTGTCGCCCAGGCTGGAGTGCAGTGGCCAGATCTCAGCTCACTGCAAGCTCCGCCTCCCGGGTTTACGCCATTCTCCTGCCTCAGTCTCCCGAGTAGCTGGGACTACAGGCGCCCGCCACCTCGCCCGGCTAGTTTTTTTTTGTATTTTTTAGTAGAGACGGGGTTTCACCATGTTAGCCAGGATAGTCTCCATTTCCTGACCTCGTGGATCCGCCCGTCTCGGCCTCCCAAAGTGCTGGGATTACAGGCTTGAGCCACCGCGCCCGGCCCATTATGAGATATTTCTATCCAGCATTTGTAATGGTAACATTCCATATTGTTGGACATTTAGACTGTGTCCAATTATTCAAAACCAGATTCTGCATTGCTCTGTATTTTGGATGACTTTCTTAAGAGAAATCCCAAGAAGAGGATCATTTCATCTTCTAAGGAAGAACTCTTCCAAAAGCACTGTGTGAATGACAGCTAATGGATGAAAGCTGTTGCCCATGCCCCCGTCTACCTCTCACCAGAACTCCTAATTCCTGCAGAAACTGGAAGCACAACCTCTGTGGAAGCCACTGTCAGGTGCAGTGGAATCAGAGAGCTTCTGAAACCAAAGAGAGGGCTGGGACCAGGCTCAAGGTCTGCTAGGGAAAAGCTAAGAGGCAGGAGCAGAGCAAGACTGTTCCAGTTACTCCTAAGTGCAACTTAAGGCTTAGTGGCCATCATTCGAATCAATATCTGACCTAGAGCTCAGTGTATCGAGAAGTTGAGCCATCTCCTTATGTCCAGCGCTCAAAGTGGAGACTCTGTAATGGACAGGGAGGGCCCTTTTGCAGTGAGGGAGGGAGGGTAATGGAGGGAGGTTGGCCTTGGGTCAGGAGGCTTCAGTTCCACCTGCCAGATATGTGAAGGTCTTCCCGACAAAACACGGCTGATAATACGGGGCCTGCCTGGAAGGCTGAGAGTCTTCAATGAGAAAATGGATGAGAGAGTACTATAAATGTTAAGAGCGCTGTGTCTTAGTGAGGGATTAACGAAGACCATGTTTGATAAGGGCAAGAAAATCACAGAGTGCTCTGCTCATTACGCTCCTAGCGTCGGAGAGCAAAGGGGGCTATTTCTTCTTTCATTCCACACCGACTGGGTGCCTGCTGGGTGCTGGGCTGTCTTTTAGGTACTTGGGACACAAAAGTGAACAACACAGATAAGGCCGTTCATGGACCTTGATATTCCAGTGGGTAGAGACAAAGAACATAACTAAACAAATAAGTGAACAAGATAATTTCAGAGAATGGTATTAAGAAAAAGATAAAATGGGGTGATATGACAGAAAGTACAGGAATGAGGGATGTTGTTTTGTGCTTGCATGTAAGCAGAGAGTCTGGAAAAGGTGATAGCTGTGCTGAGGCCTGGGAGCTGTAAAGGTACAAAGCCACCTGAAGAACTCAGGGAAGATGTTCCAGGCAGAAAGAACCGAAAGGGCAAGAGCTTGGAGCAGGAACACACTGTCAAGGTTTAAAGATCAGAGAGATGATGGAGGCTGAGGGGCTAGAACTTCCTGACTGCTCTAGGTAGGTGCGTGGGTTCCCCAGGCAGCACAGGTAGGTAGGGATTGGACCTGCCTTCCCCAGAAATTCCCATGCCCTACTTGTTTAACTGCAAAGTCGTTCATACATGTCCTAAGCACTGTGGTTTGCTCCTCCTCTCCCTGTGAAGTCTTCCCCAGCCACCCTAGACTAGGTTCGCCTCACAATCATATGGACTCACGCTGTGTTTGTTCTCCACTAAGGCTACATCCAATGCACAGTGACATATATCTGCTCTCTTTCTGGTCTTCAGTGATTTTAATAGCAAATGGCATACAGTATTCACTCAACAAACACGTGGAGAGCCCAAAGGGAGTAGATTCCAAAATAGATTTTGGCAGAGTGTGCCAAATGCTGTAACGGAAGCATGAGCAATATGCTGATGAAACACAAGGTGGGTGGGAAAAGAGGAATGCATCATAGAATTTGAGTCATCGTGGTGGAAGCACTAGAAATGGGGAAGAGGTGTTCAAGGCAGAGCAGAGGCCTCCAGGAGTGAATGTGGGAAACCCAGTTTGAAAAACGCTGGGTAGTTTTAAGTGCAGGTTTTAAGAAGCTATGGTTGGTGCAGGTGGAGCATGGAGGAGGAAAAGACATTGGAGATGGACTTCTTTGTGGGGAAGTGGGAGCAGACAAGATTCCAGTCACTCACTTCTAAATGTTCTTTGTGATGCCACAGGTTTTGGTCAGCAAGAAACAAAGAGCCTGGACTTAGAGGAGATGGATAGGGACTGAGCCTGGAGAGATTTGGAGTCAACCCCTCTAATCCAGGATAGAACAAATACAAGAGCTATAGGACACAGGCTGATGGACTCACTCCAAAAGCACCACTAAAACCCCAACTGTGCTGGGTTGAATATTGCTCTCCACCAAATCCATGTCTACCTGGAACCTCAGAACATGACCTTCTTTGGAAGTAGGATCTTTATCAATGTAATTAGCTCTGTTAAGATGGGTCATACTGGATTAGGATGCGCCCTTTCTAAGAAAAGGAAAAGATGCACAGAGACACACAGGGAATAAGGCTATATGATGATGAAGGCAGGGATTGGGGTGACACATCCACACATCAAGGAATGCAAAGGACAGCCAGCAACCAGCAGAAGCTACTGGAGGCAAGGAAGGATTCTTGCCTCGAGCCTTCAGAGGGAGTGTGGCTCTGCTGACATCTCGATCTTAGGCTTCTGCCCTTCAGAACTACGAAAGAACACAGTTGTGTTGCTTGAGCCACTCAGCCCTAGAAAACTAGTACCCCAGCCCTGGGAGGCGTGGCTCTGTGTGTGTCCCCACAGTTCACCAGTGTATCAGCAAAGGAAAGAAGGCTTTGCAGATCTCTGGGTCCTCAGTGCAGAAACCTGAGTGTGAGAGGTGAACAACTTGACCAAACAAAGAGGGAGAATGTGAAGAGGAAAGAACCCAACTTGCGAATTGTAGGAGACACTTCCACCTTCTGATTGAGTGCTCCGGCAGCTCAGAAACAAAGGGAAGCATGTCACATGCTCACTTCTGTTGCTATGGCAAATCCATTCTCCCCTCCCTCATAACGCATCCCCAGACCCTGCCACCCTTGACTAAAACTGTAAATACTTCCATAAGTGTTTAGCGCATAAAAATCAGGACTGCCCCTAGTCATTCTTATTTACCACTCCTATTTTAGAAACAAAATTAATTTGTACAATGTATCGAAGTGAATATGCCCTGAAGTCTAGAAAGTCAGTGAGCCAGACAGCAAATGTTACCCAGTGAGCTCCATGGCTGGTTCTGCTGGCTGAGACAAAACTAGGGGGAAAAAGGTTCATGGGCTCAGGGATTTGGAATTGCAATTCTTGCGCTTTGGTGTCAGGTAGACCTGTACCTGAGGGTTCTCACCTGCAGAATGAAGCATCAAATTGCCTAAGCTAAGATTCCAGTCTGAAAATTCTCTGACAAGAGGGCTGGGCTGAAAAAAAATTTAAAAAGCCATTTTTCAAGGCATCGCAGGCTAGTCAGTTGAAAATTCATACTCCTGCACTACAATTGCCACTCATTCAGTATCACACAGTTTGTCAGTAAATGTGGTAAAACTGCTACTTCCTCCTCCTCCCTCCTCTCTCATTCCTGGCCAAAAGTCATTTCCCTGAGCCATGCAAACTCTGGACTTCTGGTCATGTTATCCATGCTGCTTTGGTCAACCAGGAGGGGCTGGCAGAGGGGCTGTGGTCTGCCTCAGTGCTCCCATCACGCAGAGCAGCAACTGAGGCTCAGGGAGATGATGTCATTGACCCAAGGTCTTGAAGCTCTGGCAGGACCAGGATCTGAAACAGCAAAATAAATCACAACTGGAACCCAAGACAGCTGCATCTGATGCCACAAGGCCCCTCCTCTGCATTGCTCTGACTTCTCAGTTCCCAAGCACCTTCCTCAGTCCATGTCAAAAATATGGATCACAAGAAGCTTGTCTTGTGTGTGCTCTTCTTTTTCTTCTTTCCCAGGGACCTGCCCCTAGATCTCTGCTGCTCTAGAATAGCTCTGCCCAGCCTGACAGCTGCACTGCCCTAAACACCATGCTCATATTGAAAATAGTCCCTACTATATTTACACCCTGTGTATTCATCCATGTTCATGCTGCTATGAAGAAATACCCAAAAAGACTGGGCAATTTAAAATGAGAAAGAGGTTTAATGGACTCCCAGTTCCACATGGCTGGGGAGGCCTCACCATCATAGCAGAAGACAAGGAGGAGCAAAGGCACGTCCTACATGGCAGCAGACAACAGAGCATGTGCAGGGGAACTCCCATTTATAAAACCATCAGATCTCGTGAGACTTATTCACTACCACGAGAACAGTATGAAGGGAACTGCCCCTCATGATTCAATTATCTCCACCTGGCCCTGCTCTTGACACGTGGGGATTATTACAATTCAAGGTGAGATTTGGCGGGGGACACAGCCAAACTATGTCACCCTGCATGGCCACTCCTACTTGATCTGATCAATTTATCTATCCAAACACTTGAGAACCAACTATATTAAAGAGGCACGATTTGCCATTTGTCAAAGAAGAGCTAAAACAGTCTCTTGCTCATATGGGCTGCTGAATAATCAGAGATTTCTGTCTCTAAGGAAGTGTAAACATCTTGGGGTTCTTAAAACAAACAGCTTTCTGAAACCCCTTGGGGAGAATGGATTCTGCAGGTCTGAGGTGGAAACTAGTTTTAATGCACTCCCGGGGGTTGTGGAGTGAGTCCCTCTGCTCTGGATCTACTTGGATCAACAGGCTCAAGTGGTCTCTTTGGACAACTGATTTACCCAAAGTCATGCCCAGGCTTTTTGATAACTTACTCTTGTCCAGGGAAGGAGTTTTTCTCTTCAGCAGTCTTTGAATTCCCTTCTCTTCCCTTCCTCCTTGGCAAACATGAGCTTTATTTCATCAGAACAGTGACTCAACACTGACTCATGCTGACTTTGCAGCCCACCTTTCCTATCCTGAACTAATCAGGGCTCTTTTATATTTATTCAACCTCCTCTGAAATAGAAAAAGAGAAGTAGAACAGAGAATTTCTGACTGGTGCTCCTACTCTTTAATTTTACATATACACAACAAAACGCTTCTTCTCATCCTTTTTGCCCCTCCATATACCTAAGTATAAAACTCAGCCCCATATCCAAGCTTAATACCAATACCATATCCAGTATTAATATACAAAGTATGCTTCTACAAACTAGTGGGGTCTTTGTCACAGATGGCCATATTTGTTTCCCCAAATAACTACAATATGATGGATAAATCATGATGGGAATAAAGGATCTCTGAATTCTAGGGTTAAATGTTTTCGACTTCTCCTACCATCAAAGTTTTCCAGGGAAAAGAACAGGATTGCTTCCCCATTATTGTGGAGTCCCTTCCTATGATCTTAAAAGAACAACTTCCACTCGCTTCTCAACTTTCTGTATGTCTCTCACTTGCATTCCTGCCCTTCATTTGTAATCCAGAGCTGCTGTTGCTTTGGTTCCAGGCTTCTGGCTATCTTGGTGAACATTTCAAACTCAAATGGAATAGACTAAAGGCTCAGTGGAATGCTACCTACAATGCTGCATTCGCTCCAGCAAAACACATTCAGAGAGGGGACGCCAGAGCCCAGCAGATTCACACAACAAGTGCTTCTGGAACACATTCTACATTTCTCTCTCAGAAGAACCCACTTTTCCACACTACCCAAGACCGCCTCACATTCAGAAAATTGTTATTTCTCTTTGGGGAAGCCACCTCTGCATCTATCTGGTCAGATATCTCTGACTCAGCTCTAATACCAATCATTACCCATGTCCTGAGCCCTTCCTTTCAAAGGAGACCCTGGCACCTCCCATTCTCCATGTCCCAGATGAAAACAATCAACTTCTCCCAGAAATCTGCTCCTCTTTCTAATCTACTTGCTGTCATATAATGTCCAAAGTCCCCTTTTGAACCATGCTGCATTCATTCCCAAATACAAATGAACTAAGATAAATTATGCACTTTTCTTTTAACCCCCACAAGGTACGAAGCAGGGCACACTAAGCACTCAATAAATACTGAATTAGAAGGAAAGCACTTAAGCAAAAAGTTGATGGAAAGTGTGAAAAAGACAAGGGATTATACTCTTTTAACCTCCACTACAATGATTACTTTATAGAAAATGCTTTACTGACGGCAATACCTGATCTTTATACACAACTTTCTAACACGCTTTCAAATACACAGTCTCATTTAGTTCTCATCCCAGCGGTAGTTTAGGAAAAGTTCTGCAGTTTAAAGATCTGAATCCAAGCGTCAGTTTTACCTCTTTAGTTTACTGAACAGGAGGAACACACAGCATAGTCTGTCTGAACTGAATCAAGATGATGATAACTCACAGGGTATTTAAGATTCTAAAAATTATACCCTGAGTGTGAAAGTGCATTGTAAACCAATGACCTCCTCTAAAACTCTACCTTTGTGAAGTCACCTGTTAGAGGCGACATCTTTCTCTTTGTGGTCCTACTATGTGGTCCTACTATGCATAATCTTACTTAGGTAGCATTGAAATGACCCTACTAACCTTATTAATTTCTGTGGTCTCTGACTCTCACACAGTGCAGTTCTTTGATAATTATTTGTGGAATGAAAGTGTAAAGTTTTAGCAAATGTGATCATTAGGATCATGTTTGCAATCTTATTTTCACTTAAAATCATTCATTTAAATTGAGGTCTTCATCCCTAATTGCGTTCTGAACTCTGATCAAAATGGAAGAGTGCGTTTAATTTTGTAAGAACACTAAAGCAACATTCCCATGTATCTGTTTAGCCTTTTGCCCTTAAAAACAACACAACAAAAATATATACAGTCATATGCTATTTAAAGACAAGGATAGGTTCTGAGAAATGGTATTGTTAGGTAATTTTGTCATGCAAACATTATAGAGCATACTTACAAAAATGTAGATTATATATGTATTTTTATATATGTATAATTATTTCATATGGAAAACCAAATGTCCCAGCACCTTTGTTAAATATGAATCCTTTCCCCTACATGATTTGCAATGCTAATATCAAGCACCACATATCAGGTTTCTCTATGTGCTCTAATATACTCTTATAGGACCACCGTCATATATGCAGTTCATCGTTGACCCAAATGTCATTTTGCAGTGCATGACTGTATATAAATAATTATCCTGAGAAAAGCTTAGAGGGAGGAACTGAATCAGGGTATGAAAAAATGACCCCTAATTCCTGAACTAATGAAGAGTAAGTAGTTAATCAATTTTTCAAGAAGTTACTCATTGTTGGAAGTTAACCTGAAAGTTGATCTCCTGTTATAACACTTGAGTGGTAAGATGATGTATGAAGTTTTACTTTTTATTTTTAGGGATCACTGCTGCTGTACTCCTCCTTCCAAGAAGTCCCCTAATTCAGGTCCAGCTTCTTTCACTCATTGAAATTTAGTAGTTGAGGTCTGCCTTCAACCCATAAAACCAACCTGTCACTGTGGAATAACTCACATAGGGCTGGGAAACAGCGAGACATCAATTGAGAAGCCAGATAAGAAATGCAACTGGGGTTCAATTTGAGCATCATTTGCAAAGTCCACGGCATACCTTCCTTATTCATGGTGTGTGTGCCCAACTGGAAATCAGGATGCCAGGACCACGCAGCTCCTTCTAGCTTCACAGAGCCGAATGCCTCGCTCACAGCTTACTCACTCCAGTTGCCTGCTGACCTTTTATGGGTTGCAACCTGCATGCCTGACGAACTGATTTGTTCCAGCTGCAGCTATATTTTCTACCTTCCTTGTTACTTAATTGATCCTGGCTGTGCCTGGTCCTGCAAAGAAGCCCTCCCAGACCTTGCAACATATGCTATATATCCTGTATGTACTCCCGTGTCCTGACAAGGAACATAAAAATCAGAGATGGCAAGAGACAAGGGGAGGGAAAAGTCAGCCAGAACACTATGAATGCAAATAACGTGGCTTGCCTCATTGAGTTTCTCAACCGCCTTCAGCTGCTTTCTGGACAAACTGACTTTCTACAAACAGCACATCTCTAGAGACTCAGATTTTCTTTTCAACTTTTAAAAACTGTAATCACCTACAGACCTTAAAAGACAAAAGAAAAAACAGAACAATAAATGCTTTCCTTCATTGATTCTTTGTTCTTTTGGCCATGTGGATTAAATTTCTCCTAAGTACTCAGCACATTGCTAGCCTCCAGGGAAAAAGGCGAATTAGGCAAAGTTCCTGCCCTGCTGTAGCTCACCATCTTACAGGGGTGGAGACACAAAAATCAATAGCTTGATACCGTGGGACTCGCCTTAACCTAGAACAGCAGTTCTCAATATATGGTGAGGAAGCCCTGGGCATTTCTGAAACACTTCCAGGGGGTCTGCGAGGCCCAACCTCTTTTCTTAATAAAACTAACATGTTATTTGCCTTTTTCAACCTCTTTCTCTCATGAGTGTACAGTAGAGTTTTCCAGAGGTGACATATAAAGTCACAACAGATAGAATGCAGAAGCAGACAGGGCAATGCAGCTATATTCCACTCAGCCAGACGTGAAAGAGATCTGCAACATGCAACATGGAAAGTAATGCCACTCTCCTCACCATTGCTTTGTCTTGGAAAATATAGTCATTTTTTATAAAATGTATTATTTATGTCATTGTATAATTGGTTCACTGTTATTTTTAAATAAATAAATATATAAAGCTGCCTCAGAATTGAAGTCTAACATAGTAAATACTGATAAATATAGCATACATAAAAAAGCTCTTTAATAATACTTAATATTTTGAAAGAGTAGAAGACTCAAGAAGTTGTAAAATTGGTACTGAGAGATCCTATGTATCCTTTGCCCAGCTTCCCCCAATGACAGCATCTTATATAACTATAGTGCATTGTCAAAACCAGAACATTGACCTTGATTCAGTACTATTAACTAGAGATCTTACTTGTATTTCACCAGTTTTTACATGTATTCATGCATGTGTGTGTGTGTATGTGTGTGAGAGAGAGAAGAGAGAGAGAGAGAGAGGAAGTTCTATGAAATGTTATCACACCTAGAGATTCATGTCACTATTAATTTGGACCAGCATACAGAACTATTCCATCACCACTAAGCTATTTCCTCATCTAACGTTTTACATGGTCAGATTCTCCTCCCAACCCTAATTCCTGGGTTCTCTGATATTCTATCACTATGATGTTGTCACTTTCTTTTTATTTTTTTTATACTTTAAGTTCTAAGGTACATGTGCACAACATGCAGGTTTGTTACATATGTATACATGTGCCATGTTGGTGTGCTGCACCCATTATCTCGTCATTTACATTAGGTATATCTCCTAATGCTATCCCTCCCCTATTCCCCCATCCCACAATAGGCCCCGGTGTGTGATGTTCCCCTTCCTGTGTCCAAGTGTTCTCATTGTTCAATTCCCACCTATGAGTGAGAACATGCGATGTTTGGTTTTCTGTTCTTGCGATAGTTTGCTGAGAATGATGGTTTCCAGCTGCATCCATGTCCCTACAAAGGACACAAACTCATCCTTTTTTATGGCTGCATAGTATTCCATGGTATATATGTGCCACATTTTCTTAATCCAGTCTGTCATTGATGGACATTTAGGTTGGTTCCAAGTCTTTGCTGTTGTGACTAGTGCCACAATAAACATACATGTGCATATGTCTTTATAGCAGCAT
>NW_016806263.1:398814-406637 GCF_001698545.2 Rhinopithecus bieti | reverse complement strand
GTAGATTGCAAAAATTTTCTCCCATTCTGTAGGTTGCCTCTTCACTCTGACGGTAGTTTCTTTTGCTGTGCCGAAGCTCTTTAGTTTAATTAGATCCCATTTGTCAATTCTGGTTTTTGTTGCCATTGCTTTTGGTATTTTAGGCATGAAGTCCTTGCCCATGCCTATGTCATGAATGGTACTGCCTAGGTTTTCTTCTAGGGGTTTTATGATTTTAGGTCTAACATTTAAGTCTCTAAACCATCTTGAATTAATTTTTGTATAAGGTGTAAGGAAGGGATCCAGTTTCAGCTTTCTACATATGGCTAGCCAGTTTTCCCAGCACCATTTATTAAATAGGGAATCCTTTCCCCATTTCTTGTTTTGTCAGGTTTGTCAAAAATCACATGGTTGTCCAGTGGAAGCATACAGTACAAAATCCTCTGAAATGAGTGCTTTTTGCTTAATACAAAGCTTTAACGAACCATCCCAGGAGTTGTATCAATAGTCTGTTCTTTTTTATTGCTAAGTAGTGTTCCATTGAATCGATAGATACCATTCAAGGGAATGATATCCATTGTGGATACACCAGTTTATTTATTCATTCGGTCATTAAGAACATCTGCACAGTTTTCAATGTTACAAATAAAATTACTGTGAACATTTGTGTACAGGTTTTATACATATGTGTTTTTCTCTAGTCTAAATACTTAGGACTGTACTTGCTGGATCATATGGGGAATGTGTTTGACCATGTAAGAAACTGCCTTATGTTTCCACCATGAGTATACTATTTTTTCTTCCCATTCACAATGTACGAGAGACCCAGGTGCTTCACATCTTCACCAATACTTTTTTTTTTTTTAATTTTTAAGACAGGGTCCCACTGTGTCACTAAGACTGGAGCGCACTGGCATGACCATGGTTCACTACAGCCTCGACCTCCCAGGCTCAAGCGATCCTCCCCCCTCAGTCTCCTAAGTAGCTGGGACTGCAGGCATGCACCACCACACTCGGCTAATTTAAAAAAAATTTGTAGAAATTCGGACCCACTCTGTGCTCAGGCTGGTCTTGAACTCTTGGGCTTAAGTGATCCTCCCACCTCAGCCTCCCAGTGTTGTCACTTTTTAAGAATATTAATTCTGCATGTGCCTACATCTCAACCACACCGGAAGGCTTACCGTTTCCAAACACACTGTGAATTTCCACAGCTGCTCAGCTTTGCTTCATTGCTTGTATTCCATGAGATGCATTCCAGGTGTGAGCCAACATGCCTGGCCACCAATACTTTTGTCAGTATTTTCTATTTTGGCCAGACTAATAGGCATGTAGTAGTAATTCATTTTAGCCTGCATTTGAATTTCCCTAGGAGTTAATGATGTTGAACACCTCTTTATGTACTTATCCATATATTTTTGGTTAAAAGTCCCTTCGAGTTTTGTCCATAGATTGGGCAGTCATTAGATTGTATGTTGTCTTACTGTTGAGTTCAAAGGGTTCTTTTATATTCTGGATACAAGTCTTCCGTAAAAATATGATTTGCAACTATTTTCTTCTAGTCAGTGATTTTTAAAATCCTCTTAACAAAGTTTTAAATTTTGACAAAGTCTAACTTGTTGATATTTTCTTTTACAGATCATTTTTGGTGTCAAGTCTAAGAACTCTTTGCCTAGCCCTTGGTCAATAAAGATTTTCTCATAAATAATTTTTAAGCATGCGAAGTGTCCTGAGACTAAACAGGTTGAGAACTTACAGGCTTCGGTGCGTGTACAGTGTTTTCAGAGTATAGAAAAAGAATCTTTTATTGGCACTTGTTTGTAAAGAAGACAGAGAAAGCGATAGGAAGAAGACACAAAACCAGCCTCTGCAGAGAATGTGAAAGCCCAGTCAGAATGTGGGGTCCTGGGTCCCAGCTCCTGCTGGGTCTTAGGCCTGTATTTCTCCTTCTTCCTTTCTTGCTTTCTTTTTTTACATCCTTAGCACCTGGTATTGAGACTGGCACATAGAAGGATGGGACAAAGGCATTTCATAGAATACAAGCAATGAAGCAAAGCTTAGCGGCTCTGGAAATTCACAGTGTGTTTGGAAACGGCAAGCTTTCCAGTGTGGTTGAGACATAGGCACATGCAGAGACTGGGGAGTAGAGGTGAGAGATGAAGGAGGAGAGGTGGGGAAGGGGTAGGCTGTGAACAGGCCTCATGTGCCCTGCTGAAGGGTGCTTCTGTATCCTTCTTGTAATGCTTTTCCATTCTAGACTATAGCTTATTGCAATGAGTTAATTACAAAACTTTTTGTCAGATAACAAAAACTTTCCAACACTAGCTGCAGAGCCAAGATCCCATGCATTTTATTGAAGTGAAAATGGAATAGGAAGTGGGGCAAGGAATAAACTTACTTTTTTCCTTCCTATGTGCTAGGCATTATAATACGTACTTTGTAGCTCACCCTGAGGATCAGAGACTGGTCAGTTTTTCATTAAAACTGTTTTCCTTTTGGGAGCGTACAGGTAGGCTCCATTGCCAGCCTCCCTTGCAAGTATGTACGGCCAGTGGAATCCGAGCAAAAGTGAAGTCAGTTCTTGCACACAGAAATTGTCAACACAATCTGCCATGCTCATTCTCTTCCCTCAGATTGTCACAAGATGGGTGCAAAAGTGAGTCTGAGCCTCCGCATTGCAGGAGAGCTGCCCACGTCAGGAGCCCCTGTTTGGGAATTTATAGGAGCAAGATATAAACCTCTACTAGGGGCCATTCATATTAGAGATTTTGTTATAGCAGCAAACATGACTGTAAGTAACCCATGCCTGCAGCAGTGTTGTCACTCTTCTGTGCCTCTCCTGCTTCTCACACTCACTAGGGCTTTCTACTCAGCTCTTTGGCCTTACAGGGGTACAAACATCTTTCTGGTTGGTTCTTAAGGCCCCATCCTCTGATTCTATCCAAAATGAGAGGGCAAGAGCTTCCTGAACTGCCTGGCAGGTACCTTCTGGGAGCCCAACTGACTTTAACATCTCAGATTTTCTTCCTATGCTTCCTAATCAGGGTCAGTAGCTGGAGTGGGAGGAATGCCTCAACTCCTTAGAAAAGCACGTAGGCGGCCAGGCGCGGTGGCTCAAGCCTGTAATCCCAGCACTTTGGGAGGCCGAGACGGGCGGATCACGTGGTCAGGAGATTGAAACCATCCTGGCTAACACGGTGAAACCCCGTCTCTACTAAAAAACATGAAAAACTAGCCGGGCGAGGTGGCGGGCGCCGGTAGTCCCAGCTACTCGGGAGGCTGAGACAGGAGAATAGCGTGAACCCGGGGGGCGGAGCTTAGCCAAGATTGCGCCACTGCACTCCAGCCTGAGCGACAGAGCGAGGCTGTTTCAAAAAAAAAAAGAAAGAAAGAAAAGCACGTAGGCCCTTTGTAATCTGATCCTTCCCCGCCGCTCCCCCTTCACTTCTCGCCTGACCTCCTTGCACAGCCGGGACTTCCTCCTCCGAATTCTGACCACACTCTGTTCATACCTCAACTCGGTTCTTTTCCTGCGTTGTGCAGCTCTTTTGTGCTCTGTGTTTTGAGGAAGCTGAGCTCCTCGAGGCAGGAAGAGGACCTTATTCTACTAACATCTGTGACTGTCAGACATTTTGAAAGTCACTGAAATGTAAGAAACCCATGGACAGAGTATTGCCCCTGCCTGTCCTTTACCTCTCTGATATCAGCTCTTAGAGCTCCTTGGCTCCCTCCTTCCCCTTCTGCCACACTCATTTCTCGTTCCCTCTGCCAGGAATGAGGGTCAGGGTTAGGGCTAGAGCTATGGTCTTCCCCAGATAGCTCCCTGGCCTGCTCCCTCTGCTCCTGCAGGCTGCACTGAACTGCACCTTCTCTGGGGCCTTTGTGTAATAGACACATAATTGTCAAGGATTCCTTCCTTAAAGCCCCCTCCCTCTCCTCTTTACCTGCTTCATTTTCCTTCATTGTGCTTCTTACTGTCTGACATAATTTATGTCAGTGGCTTACACCTGTAATCCCAGCACTTTGGGAGGCCGAGGTGGGTGGATCAACTGAGGTCAGGAGTTTGAGATCAGCCTGGCCAACATAGTGAAACCCCATCTCTACTAAAAATACACAAATTATCTGGGCGTGGTGGTGTGAGCCTGTAATCCCGGGCACTAGGGAGGCTGAGGCAGGAGAATTGCTTGAACCCAGGAGGCGGAGGTTACAGTGAGCCTAGATCATGCCACTGCACTCCAGTTTGGGTGACAAGAATGAGACTCCATCTCAAACAATAAAAATAAAATAAAAAATAAGCTGTATAACACCTAAAACTAGAGTATCTGAGGCATTGGGATGACACTGTTTTTTGTTTTTTACAAATCAAATTAAAAGTGAAAACTGACAGAATATAGCACTGTTCTCCCTAAGACCAAATCACATTTATTTTTTTTACTTAACTATTTAGCATTTACTGAGCATCTATTATGTACCTGTTCTTGTGATATACTCCGAGAATAAGAATATGAAATATAATGTCTACTCTCAAGGAGTTTCTGTTCGGGGAGAGATAAAAGTAACAGTGACATGGTGTCCTGCATTCAGAGATGACGTGTAAATATTTTCAGTGCCATTTGATGAGTGCTATAGTTACAAGGCCACATCCGTTTAAAACTTCTTTTGAGTTAGTACCATATCTATTGTAATTTTGTTTTAGTAAATATGGTCCTAGGGTGAAGATTGTGAAACCAAAATACGCTGAGGTCATAAAGGAGAGAGCAGCCTCGCCTGCATGGATCAGAAGATAGTGAACACTCAAAAGAAGAGGTGATATTCAGGATAGGTTTTGAAAGATAAGCTGAAGTTCACAGAGGAGAGGCGAGGATTTCAGTAAAGGTAACACCATGCTGTGAGACATAAAGCCAAGGAATAGCCGTAAAATGAAATGATAATCTGGATCTAAATAGCAATTCATGCTATTGCCACAGGGCACTGAATGGCTAATTAGTGACCAAATAAATGCTACCTGGAAGAACAGGAAGGGATGTGGAAAAGGGAAGGATTGCTTTAAGCTCAGAGAAAGCTTTGCGGAGAAGTTTAGGTTTGAAGCAAAGACAGAAATAGTTATAAAGGCTGAAGATGTTTGAGGCTCTTCTTTTAATCCATTGGAATAGAATTCTTTAAACTTGAGTATTAAGAAACTTGTCTTGGAGATGTTTCTTAGCCTGGGAAACGGGTTTCTTCTTCTTCCTGGCGAAATAGAAGACAGCTAAAGTATTTTCTGTATATACCTTGCATCATCTGTAGGAAAGCCCTTAGGACAAAGACTTGACAATTTCTTATGGCCTCAGTATCCCTGAGAAGGTGTTTCAGACTAATGCTTCCTGTCATACTGAAAGGAGGTACAGAGAGCACTCCCTTCGGTTGAATTCATCACAGACCACATCAGGCCAGGTATAGATAAGGCTAACTGTCTCTTGCTCCTCCTCATAACATGGACAGAGGAAAAGATTGAAATTCAAATAAAGCATGGCTTTAAAATCTGTATTTCATATAAGCACAGAGGTAAATGCCACTTTTATTTTTTGGTTCTTTTGGCAGCAGAAACTAAAAGAACAAAGAATACTAATGTATATTTGAACAGAATTATTTTAAAGCAAATTTAAAAAACCAAATTCTCACCACCCCTTTAGTTTTCTCTTAGCAGTGTTCGGGGCTCCCAGCGGGTAGGTACAATAAACACCCTAAAATACTTTTAAACTCAACAGATCAGTCACAGCGTTAGGTTCCATGGCAAAATACGTCACGGGCAGATCATTTTCA
The DNA here is from genome assembly GCF_001698545.2 of Rhinopithecus bieti. Classification (NCBI taxonomy): domain Eukaryota; kingdom Metazoa; phylum Chordata; class Mammalia; order Primates; family Cercopithecidae; genus Rhinopithecus; species Rhinopithecus bieti. Next base: position 400,859 of record NW_016806263.1, on the reverse strand, counting down.
CTGGAAAATACATAGGGGAATGGGTGAGGAAAATAAATGATTTAAAAAATAAAAGATTTTATTTCATTTTTTCTAATTAAGATTTCTTTAAAGAAAGACCAGAGCTGAGGTTTGTCATTTGACAGTCAGCAGATGTTGGCACTTGCCTCATTTCAGGGTAAAGCCCAGACTGCCTCCTAACTCCTTGTTCTTTATGATCAGAAAATGTGATTTTAGACAGAAAATGATGTGTCTGCTTATTTATTGAAGCTTTCTAATTGGCTTCTCTTTCTGTCTTCCCTGGTGTGCCCAAGAAAGAGCTATCCACTGAAAAGCTGGCCAACATGATTTAGTTTCAGCAGGGATGTATTAAACCCCTGGGATATATGAGCCACCATAGTGGATGCTGCAGCTGCACACACATAAGATACTCTCATTTCTGCCTAGAGGGTGCCACAATTGCAGAGTGAGATAGGAGTGTGAAATGTTGTGGAAATGAGATGAAGGACACCAGGCCTAACCTGGGGATGCCAGGGAAGATGCCCTGGAGGTGGGGCAGCCTGAACTGAGACAAGAGAGGCCAGAAAAATCACCAGGGGCCTGAGAGGGGCACTTGCAGAGAAAAGGAATTTCCATTTGCAGAAAGCAAGGGACAGCGTAGTGCCTCTAGGCAGCCACAGAAGGTTTCCAAAGCCCAGAGCAAACAGCACCCTGGGGAGGCAGGAGAGAGCACCATGGGGGAAATGGAGGCCAGCGTACAGGCCTCAGTGCACGATGACCAGGAAGGTCCTGGCAAGAACAGGCTGAAGGGACCACTCACAGAGCAGAGTCCCAGGAACTAACAAGGGATGTCAAGGCATCCAAGCACCAGGTGAAGCTTGTACTACCTCTGGGCCTGGGGGAGCAAGGGAAGGAGAGTGAGCCCTGGAGCTGTGGGGGAGTCACCCACTGGGAGATGTTGTTGAGAAGAGACACAGCCATGGCTGGGATTGTGGCACTGCAGCAGGGATGGGAAGGGAGCCATCTGTTATTAGTCCATTTTCACACTGCCATAAAGAACAACCTAAGACTGGTTAATTTATAAAGGAAGGAGGTGTAATGACACAGTTCCACATGGCTGGGGAAGCCTCAGGAAACTTACAATCATGGTGGAACAGGAAGAAGAAGCAAGCACCTTCTTCTCAGTGCATGGGGGTAGTGTCACACCCTTTTAAATCATCAGATCTCATGAGAACTCACAATCACAAGAACAGCATGGGAGAAACCACCCCCATGATCCAATCACCTTCCACCAGATCCCTTCCCTGACACATTGTGATTACAATTTGAAATGAGATTTGTGTGGGGACATAGAGCCAAACTACATCACCCTACCTCCCACTCTCTCTCCTCCTGCCCTCAGTCTCTTCCCAGCACCTCTCACCGTCCAAAGTCGACCAGGAGCCTGGGGGCAAAGGAGCTTTTGGGAGGTGGGGATCAGCCCCAAGCACCAGGCTTCCCCCTTACAGGTTCTGCATCCAAACTGCAGCCAGCATCAGTGTGGACCCCACACAGGTACAAGGAACCTTAGTGAAACATTTTAAAAGGACACAAAAAATACCAAGTGACACATGGTGTTTAGATAACTATTAACAAACATGGGTAAATTTCTTTATGTAACTTTATGTAACAACTGAGTGGTTTTCTATATTTTGTTAAAAGCATACACCAAAAATATCATCCTAGTGTTTCAGGCCTAGATCTATTATTCCTACAAACCCCTGAATATTTATTGGATCCTGTTACTGGTTTATGGGAATGTAGCTGAGCTTTCCTTAGTGGTTTATATGTTTAGGTGAAGGAAGTTAAGGGGACAACGTTGGCAGAAGAATAGAAAATGAAGAAGGGAAGCATTTGCTGAACACTTACTAGGAGCTTATATATGGACTTAATCCTCCCAACCACCACTCAATTTTTTTCACATAATGTACATGGGTTCCATCAGAAACTCATTAAGTAACTCATGGAGCCAGGAGTCAAGCCTGCCTCGCTAACACCAATGCCCATATTCTTTTTTTTTTTTTTTT
>NW_016806263.1:394637-398683 GCF_001698545.2 Rhinopithecus bieti | reverse complement strand
TTTTGAGACGGAGTCTTGCTCTGTCGCCCAGGCTGGAGTGCAGTGGCCGGATCTCAGCTCACTGCAAGCTCCGCCTCCTGGGTTTACGCCATTCTCCTGCTTCAGCCTCCCGAGTAGCTGGGACTACAGGCGCCCGCCACCTCGCCCGGCTAGTTTTTTGTATTTTTTAGTAGAGACGGGGTTTCACTGTGTTAGCCAGGATGGTCTCGATCTCCTGACCTCGTGATCCGCCCATCTCGGCCTCCCAAAGTGCTGGGATTACAGGCTTGAGCCACTGCGCCCGGCCGCCCATATTCTTTTCACAAAACCACAATGTCTTTGTGTTAACATTTCATGTTGGTGTTACAAGCCAAAGGTGCCAAATGGGCAAAAATATCTTTTCTTTTTAAATTTTTTTGAGTCAGAGTCTTGCTCTGTTGCCCTGCCTGGAGTGCAGTGGCGCAATCTCAGCTCACTGCAAGCTCCGCCTCCTGGGTTCACACCATTCTCCTGCCTCAGCCTCCTGAGTAGCTGGGACTACAGGCGCCCGCCACCACACTCGGCCAATTTTTTTGTATTTTTAGTAGAAACGGGGTTTCACCATATTAGCCAAGATGGTCTTGATCTCCTGACCTCGTGATCTGCTTACCTTGGCCTCCCAAAGTGCTGGGATTATGGGTGTGAGCCACCGTGCCTGGCCTTCTTTTTAAATTTTTCATTTCCATGTTTTGGGGGAACAGATCGTATTTGGTTACATGAGTAAGTTCTTTAGTGGTGATTTGTAAGAGTTTGGTGCACCGTCATCTAAGCAGTATACCCTGAATCCAATTTGTAGTATTTTATCTTTCATCCCCTCCCCACCTTTTTCCTCTGGGTACCCAAAGTTCACTGTGTCATTCTTATGCTTTTCTTTTTTCTTTTTTTTGCCATTGGTCCCTAAATTTCATATATTATGGGTAACATCTCATTCATCATCAATCCCTGATGCTTTCTTTAGAAAATCAATGTTAGATCATAAACATTTTTAAACAGTTTTCCAATAACTATTAAATGGATTGCCACTTGGGGCAGGGGGACATCTTTCTATAGGGACCATGTGTGTGAAGAACTCGTATAACAAGACAACAAAAGCCTGCTTTTATAGGCTTCTATTTTATTATGAAGAGTTATTTCTTCTCAGGGATTATACCCATAAAACATGATCTAAAAGAATACAAAAGGAGGTATATGAGTTCTATTTTACCTGTTCTGGTTCAAGGGCTATATGAGTTTCCCACTTCTGGAAGAGATAAAATTTTCCAGAAGTATAAAACTCATATAGCCCTTGATTCATGCTTTTCTGTGGAATCCAATTTGTCCTCACATGTGTCACCTGAAAAACATCCACATAACTATTATGGGGGAGAGGACTAATCCCCATGACTTGACAATTCACAAATGCTGAGGGAACTCAGTTTCAAACATCCAACTTCGTGTTAAACAAGTCAGGTGGGGAAGACCAGATGTTTCCACAGGCTTTCTCTATTTTCTCATTCATTAAAGTTGGTGCTTTAAAACCATCTGAACTTCCAGGTACTCCATGAAGCATGTTTTATTATGCAGACTCCTACTGAGCTTCAAAACAGACCCAGGTCAAGGCCTTGGTCCAATGTTTAATACACATCATAGTACACTTAACAAATCTGAGCCCTTCATACCACTACTGTTCTTAAGCCATCTCTAACAGTCTTGAGTGTCTTCCACCTAACTGGACTCTTAATTTCAAGTCTCTGCATGCTTCATACATTTCTTTCCCCAGCTGGTACACTCGTTCATTCAGTCGTCAAACACTCGCTCTGTACCTCACAGTCTGTTCCTTCTCTACACTCATCTCATGCAATTCTCGTATCAAACTCCAGCCACCCTAAACCACTGTGGTCCCCAACAGGTCAGTGGCACTAAGTAAAAACTTCCAGTCTTTGAACCATGCATCAAAATATAGTTTTTGTATCCTTTGGTCAGATAAATGGAAATAATCACTTTGATGAAGCTGAGATGGAATTAATGGCGCACAATGGCATGGCTAGCTCTAATGGAGGAGCCATAAAATGCTGTTTAGTTAGTGCCCCCATCAAGTGTATGAGCTCCTACAAAGTTCCAGTGTAACCTTCAGGGCCTTGTAAATGCTGGTCCCTCAGGTTGTAATGCCTTCATCTAAACACTTGCTCCTGGGGAACTCAAAGTCAAGGTTCAGCTAGGACCCAGCTACCTCCAGAAAGCATTTTCTTTTCTTTTCTTTTCTTTAATTTGGAAAACTTTGAACATATACAAAAGTAGGAAGAATAGTAATGAATCCCCATGTCTTACCCATCTACCAGATTCAACAATATCATCTCATGTTATTTTCTCTACGAACGTGAGGATGAGAAGCAAATGGAAAATAAAGCACGCAAGGAGGTCAGACCTTATGCAAAAGAAAACAGAGAAACCTTGACAGGTTTTAAATAGAGAAACTGCATGGCCAAATCTGCTTTTTAGCACAAAACCTGATCTTAGAGTGAAAGATAAATTAAAAAGACGCAAGACTAAGCTGGGCGCAATGGTTCATATCCATAATCCTAGCACTTTGGGAGGCTGAAGTGGGAGGATTACTTGAGCCCAGGAGTTCAAGACCAGCCTTGGCAACATAATGAGACCTCATCTCTATAAATAATAACAATAAAAAATTAGCCAGATATGGTGGCACATGCCTGTGGTTCCAGTTACTTGAGAGGCTGAGGTGGGAGGATCACTTGAGCTTGGATGGTCAAGGCTTCAGTAAGCCATGATCATATTACTGCACTCTGCAACAGAGCAAGACCTCATTTCAACAGAAGCGGGTGGAAGCAAGACTAAACTCAAGGATACAAGGGAGGAAGGTATTACTGGAAAGTAGATGGAAACTTAAAATGTATAAATTGATGGAATAGGCTATGGTAGTGCTATGGGAGGGCTGCTTTAACACCAGCAGAATATGGGGAGGAAAAGTTCTGACCCTGGGAGTCTCAGAAGGCTTCTTGCAGAAGAGTAAGGTTTGAATTCGTTCTTGAAGCAACGTTAAGACAAGCAGCTGTAACCGTTTTCCAGAGCAAAGAGAGTTTACCCAGCAAAGAACGTTGTTTATGGTGCATTGATAATTAAACCTGACCCTCCATTCGCCAAGCTCCACTGATTTTCACTTGGAAGAATCCAGCATATGTGTGTTGTTATTTTAATGAACAGCATTTCCACCTCACCCGCCCAACCATACAAATCCCAGCAAGTCGATATGGTTCTTTAAGAGTCGTTATCGTGGGAGCTCACACTTCCAACATAAAACCTCAAATGAATGTTTCTTGCGACCACTTTGCTTTCTCATTGAGGCTGTTCAAATGTCAGTGGTTTTAGCACTGAGCTTAACCTTTACGCATTTTCACCAGAGTTTCAGAAACACAGCCTGTGCTGGATTTCCCATCCGGTGGTGAGTGGGAATGTTTTAGACACATAGCTACAAGCCAAGAATTCTGGCAGCGCCATCAAACTGCCTTTGAGACATCATACAAGTTTGAATGCTTGCAATGATGCTCAATCACAACTAAATGCCAAGCGCATATAGTCATTCATTTCTTCTCTCATTCATCAAAATACTTACAGAGGGCATACTATGAGACAAGCACTGTCAGAGGCAATGGGGTAATAAGATTGAACAAAATGAAGTGCCTGTCTTCATGAGTCTTATATTCTAGTGGAAAAGACAGACCCCTATTAAAAAAAAAAAAATGGATCAAGTGGTGTTAAGAGCTATTTAGAAAAATGAATCATGAGAAGAAGGGTGGAGAACACTGGAATGAATGGAAGCCATATTGCGGTGGATTCTAATGAATGGGGAGATCATATTTTATGTGAGTGATCAGAAAATAGTTATCTGCTTACTTCAGAAATACTGGAAGATAATTGACCTAAATGTCAACAATATACAGTTGCTATTCATTATTTGTGGATTCCATATTTGTGAATTTGTCTACTTGCTAAAATGTATTTGTAACCCCCGATCAATACTCGTGGCTCTT
>NW_016806263.1:333704-393907 GCF_001698545.2 Rhinopithecus bieti | reverse complement strand
CAAGGTCTGTGATGTACCTTATGGAGAAAATGTGTGTGTTAGATAAGCTTCCTTCACCTGCTGTTGGCTAAGTTCCATGTTAAAGAATCAACAACATGTACTAAAAAGGTATCTTTAAACAAACGCACACATCAAACAGAGTTATGTCTTGATTGGTTGACCAAAATGTCATGACCAAATCCTCACAGGAAACTAACCCTGTATTTTCTCTAGAAGCCATGGTTCAGTATTCCCAGTTAAGCGTTAGCAGTGACTTTATAGAACAAAACTATGGCAAATAATTAGAATCAAACTGTATATTTCCCATTTCTTTTATTTCTCATACTGCATACTAAGAGGCACCTTAGTATTGTTAAAAATAAATAAATAAATAAATAAATAAATAAATAAATAAATAAGTAAATACCATGGACTTCAGAGTTAAATAGATCTAGATGTGTTTTCACTGTTGTTGTTGTTGTTGTTGTTGTTTGACAGAGTCTTGCTCTGTCACCCAGGCTGGAGTGCAGTGGCGCAATCTCATCTCATTGCAATTTCTGCCTTCCAAGTTCAAATGATTATCCTGCCTCAGCCTCCCAAGTAGCTGGGACTACAGGCGCACCACCACACGCAGCTAATTTTTGTATTTTTAGTACGGATGGGGTTTCACCATTTTGGCCAGGATGGTCTTGATCTCCTGATGTTGTGATCCACCTGCCTTGGACTCCCAAAGTGCTGGGATTACAGGCATGAGCCACTGCGCTTGGTCTAGATCTAGATATTAATCCCATGTCTGCTACTTATATCTGTGTCATTTGGGATAAGATAGTTAATCTCACTGAGTCTCAATTTTATGATCTGTAAGATAGATATATTAGCATTTACCTGGCAGAGTGGTTGTGAAGATTAAATGAAATAACAAATGAAGACCAATTATTTGGCACATCATAGATACTAATGAAATTGAAACCCCTTTAAAAATATTATCTAAATGTTCTATGTTGGTTATATGTTGTGAATGGAAGTATTATGGCGGAAGATAATCACTTGAACCTATTTTTTTTAACCAAACAAATTTTTCAATTGAGCTTGGCTGGGCGCGGTGGCTCAAGCCTGTAATCCCAGCACTTTGGGAGGCCGAGACGGGCGGATCACGAGGTCAGGAGATCGAGACCATCCTGGCTAATACGGTGAAACCCCGTCTCTACTAAAAAATACAAAACACTAGCCGGGCAACGAGGCGGGCGCCTGTAGTCCCAGCTACTCGGGAGGCTGAGACAGGAGAATGGCGTGAACCCGGGAGGCGGAGCTTGCAGTGAGCTGAGAGCCGGCCACTGCACTCCAGCCTGGGAGGCAGAGCAAGACTCCGTCTCAAAAAAAAATAAAAAAGAAAGAAAAAATATTGCTTACATATGCTAAAAACCCAAATGATACCAAATGCCATGCATGAACAGTGAGCTTCTATCTTAACCCCAGCATGCCAGCTTTTTTAGTACAACTTTATTTTAACTACACTCTAACTAAAATTTAGATTTTCCTTCAATTTATTAAGGTAGCTAATGAATGTAGTAGTTTTACAGTTGTTGCAGAGATCTTGAAATGGTCCTTACATTCATTTCATTAAAACTTCGAAATTACAGGCATATCTTGGAGATATTATGGGTTCAGTTGCAGACCATGACAATAAAGTGAATATCGCAACTGAGTCACACAAAGTTTCTGTTTTCCCATTGCAAATAAAAAGTTATTTTTATACTATACTATAGCCTATTAAGTGTGCATTGCATCTAAAAGATAATGTTGTACCTTAATTTAAAAATAGTTTATTGGCTGGGCAAGGTAGCTTATGCCTGTAATCCTAGCATTTTGGAAGGCCAAGGTAGGAGGATCACTTGGGGCCAGGAGTTTGAGACCGGCCTGGGTAACACAGCAAGGCCCCGTCTCTATAAAAAATAAAAAAAATTAGCCAGGCATGGTTGTGCATGCCTGTAGTCCTGGCTGATTGGGAAGCTGAGACAGGAGGCTCTTCTGAGCCTAGGAGTTTGAGGTGTCAATGAGCTATAAGCACACCACTGTACTCCAGTCTGGGTGACGAAGTGAGACCCCATCTCAAAGAAAAAAAATTACTTTATTTCCAAAAAAATGTTATTACCTGAACTTTTCAAAGAGTCATCTTTTTGCTGGTGGAGGGTCTTGCCTCAATGTCGATGGCTGCTGACTGTTCACGGTGGGGCGACTGTGGCAATTTCTTAAAACAACAACGAAGTTTACACCATCAATTGACTATTTCTTTTACAAAAGATGTCTCTGTAGCACGCAATGTTGTTTGACAGCATTTTACCCACAGTAGAACTTCTCTCAAAATTAGAGTTAATCCTCTCATACCCTGTTGCTGCTTCATCGACTAAATTTATGTAACATTCTAAATCCTTTGTTTTCATTTCAACAATATTCACAGCATTTTCACCAGGAGTAGACTCTATCTCAATAAACCACTTTCTTTGCACATTTGTAAGAAGCAACTCCTCATCTGTGAAAATTTTATCATGAGATTACAGCAGTCACATCTTCCCACTCCACTTCTAATTCTAGTTATCTAGCTGTTTCCACGACATCTGCAGTTACTTCCTCCTCTGAAGTCTTGAATCCCTCAAAGTCATCCATAGGGGCTGGAACCAACTTCTTCCAAACTCCTGCTAATGTCGGTATTTTGACTGCCTTCCATGAATTACAAATCTTGTTAATGGCATCTAGACTGGTGAATCCTTTGCAGAAGGTTTTCAATTTACTTTATCCAGATACATCAGAAGAATTATTATTTATGGCAGCCTTATAAAATGTATTTCTTTCTTTTTTTCTTTTCTTTTCTTTTTTTTTTTTTTGAAACAGAGCTTCACTCTTGTTGCCCAGGCTGGAGTGCAATGGCACGATCTCGGCTCATAGCAACCTCCACCTCCCGGGTTCAAGCAATTCTCCTGCCTCAGCCTCCCAAGTAGCTGGGATTACAGGCATGCGCCACCACACCTGGCTAATTTTGTATTTTAGTAGAGACAGGGTTTCTCCATGTTGGTCAGGCTGGTCTCGAACTCCTGACCTCAGGTGATCCGCCCACCTCGGCCTCCCAAAGTGCTGGGATTACAGGCGTGAGCCACCACACCTGGTTGAAATGTATTTCTTAAATAATAAGACTTGAAAGTTAAATTACTTCTTTATCCATGTGCTATAGAATGAATGTTGTGTTAGCAGTCATGAAAACATTAATCTGCTTGCACATCTCTATCAGAGCTCTTGAGTGAGTAGGTACATTGTCAGTGAGCAGCAATATTTTGAAAGGAACCTTTTTTTTCCTGGACAATAGGTCTCAACTGTGGGCTTAAAATACTCAGTTAACTATGCTATAAGCAGATGTGCTGTCACCCAGGATTTGTTCTTCCACTTACAGAGCTCAGGGTAGATTTAGCATGATTTAAGGGCCCTAGGATTTTAAGAGTGGTAGATGAGCCTTGGTTTCAACCTAAAGTCGCCAGCTGCATTAGCACCTGACAGGAGAGTCAACCTGTCCTTTGAAGCTCTGAAGCCAGGCATTGACTTCTCCTCTCTAGCTATGAAAGTCCCAGAGGCATCTTCGGCATCTTCTTCTAATATAAGGTAATTTTGTCTATGTTGCAAATCAGTTGTTTAGTGTAGCCACCTTCATCAGTTGTCTTGGCTAGATCTTATGGGTAACTTACTGTAGCTTCTCCATCAGCACTTGCTGTGTCACCTTGTACTGCTTCACCTACTTTTATAACATAAAAGTAGATAGAAGTGGGTTCTCTTCTTAAACCTCATGAACCCACCTCTGCTAGCTTCAGACTTTTCTTCTGCAGCTTCCTCACTTCTCTCAGCTTTCATAGATCTAAAGAGAGTTAGGGTCTTGCTTTGGACTAGGGTTTGGCTTAAGGGAATGTTAACTGCTGGTTTGATCTTTCATGTGGGTCATTTAAACTTTCTCCATGTCAGCAATAAGGCTGTTTTGGGTTTTTTGTTTGCTTGCTTGCTTGTTTGTTTTTATCATTTGTGGGTTCACTGGAGTAGCACTTCCAATTTCCTTCAAAAACTTTTCCTCTGCATTAACAACGTGGCCTAACAGTTTGGCACAAGAGGTTTCGCTTTCAGCCTGCCTGGACTTTCAACATGACCTTTCTCACTAAGCTTAATTATTTCTAGTTTTTTATTTAAGTGTGAGATGTGTGACTCTTTCTTTCACTTGAATACTTAGAGCCCATCGTACAGTTATTAATTGCCCTAATTTATATATATAAATATATATATATCTCAGGGAATAGGGACCCCTGAGGGGAGAGAGAAAAGGAGGGGGAGAGAGGTGGGGGAATAGTCAGTGAGTAGAACAGTCAGAACACACACAACATTTATCAATTAAGTTCAGCATCTTATATAGTGAGATTTGTGGTGCCCAAAAACAATTATAATAATGACATCAAAAATCACTGATCACAAATGAAAAATTGTGAAATATTGCAATAAGTATCAAAATGTGACACAAAGACATAAAATGAGCACATTATTTCATTGTTTTTTTTTTGGTTTGTTTGTTTTATGGAGTCTCACTCTGCTGCCCAGGCTGGAGTACAGTGGTGCGATCTCAGCTCACTGCAACCTCTGCCTCCCAGGTTCAAGCAATTCTCCTGCCTCAGCCTCCTGAGTAGCTGGGTTTACAGGTACATGCCACCATGACCATCTAATTTTTGTATTTTAGTAGAGATGGGGTTTCACCATGTTGGATAGGCTGGTCTTGAACTCCTGACCTCAGGCGATCCACCCACTTTGACCTCCCAAAGTGCTGGGATTATAGGTGTTAGCCACCACACCTGGCAAAATGAGCACATTCTATTGGAAAAATGGCACAATGGACTTGCTTGGCACAGGGTTACTACAAACCTTCAATTTGTGAAAAATGCAATAAAATAAAGCTTAGTAAAATAAAATAAAATATGCTTGTGTTAGTTATTAAACCTACCATGAGATCCTGATATTTAATGACTTCATCAAAAGGCCCATATATGAGACACTACAAATTTTTAAAATGTTTGAGAAGTTATTTTAATTGAATTGCAATCCTCCATCTTTTATGGATTTAAACATTATCCTACGAAGGGGAACCATGGGCCTTTGTCAAGATTACCAAAGGCATCTTCGGCACCAGCACAAAATGGTTAAGAAATCCTTTTATCATGCCGGGCGCGGTGGCTCAAAGCCTGTAATCGCCAGCACTCTTGGGAGGCCGAGACGTGGCGGATCACCGAGTTCAGCGAGATCGAGACCATCCTGGGCTAACACGGTGAAACGCCCGTTCTCTAACTAAAAATAACACAAAAAACCTAGCCGGGCGAGGTGGCGGCGCGCGTCCTGTAGCCCGCTACTCGGGAGGCTGAGGCGAGAATGGGCGTGAACCCCGGGAGGCGGAGCTTTGCAGTGAGCGAGACGCGGCCACCGCACTCCAGCCTGGGCCCGGACCAGAGCGAGAACTCCCGTCTTCAAAAAAAAAAAAAAAAAAAAAGAAATCCTTTTATCTTTTCTTTTCTTTTTTTTTTTTTTGGAGACAGAGTCTCATTCTGTTGCCCAGGCTAAAGTGAAGGAGTGAAGTGACATGATCTCGGCTCACTGTAAGCTCCGCCTCCCGGGTACACGCCATTCTCCTGCCTCAGTCTCCCGAGTAGCTGGGACTACAGGCACCCACCACTACGCCTGGCTAATTGTTTTGTATTTTCAGTGGAGACGAGGTTTCACCGTGTTAGCCAGGATGGTCTCCATCTCCTGACCTCGTGATCCATCCGCCTCAGCCTCCCAAAGTGCTGGGATTACACGCGTGAGCCACCACGCCCGGCCCCTTTTTTAAGTGATGTAACTGGGTGAGTTACTAAGAAAAACTGGTGTCAGCATCTCCTTCCTCCTCTATAATATTATATCCAAGTCTTCCCTTTATTTCCAAATGAGTCACTCTGGAGGAGCTGGAGCCCAAAGGAAGGGCTTAGAGAAGTAGAAACAGAAACAGCTCACTGGAAGAGGGAAGCACAATATTAGGAAAAGATGGAGTTCAGGTGGTTGTTGGCAGTAAAAGACAGCTGCACTCCTTCTTTGCAGTACCATAGGGAGGTATCACAACCTAATATTCATGGGTAAACAGCAAGCCAGTGGGCCCAGGGGCTGGCAGAGACATGAAGGCTCCCACCTTCAGCACTGACCCCCTTGCAAAGCACAGCACAGAGGAGTGAACCTTCTGAGTTAGGACAGTTCACATTGCAGCAAGGACCTGGGTATTCTGAAGACCAGAGACCCTGGATACTCTCTAATCCCTGCTCACACACATATACAAATAAAAAACAATAGAAATGAAAATTTTTGCTTCCTGATGAACTGGGACTTAAAGTCCAATTTTCTAAAGTAAATATTGTGCCATTTCTTATCTCCAAGTGTTGTCGCTGAAGAAAATTCACATTTGTTTTCCTAAGAGCTGAAAGTTGAGTAAGAGTTAACTTAGGAAGGTTGATGGGATCAGGGGTGTACTTGACAGGAAGCAGCATGTGCAAAGGCCCAGGGGTGAGAGACAGGATGACACTGGTGGAAGGGAAGGTCGGTGAGCCTCAGGGTAAGACAGGAGAGGGAGGTGGGAGTCTGCAACCACAGAGCCTTTCTTGAGATGGGCCATGCTCAGGAATGTGGCCTTTCTCATCCTAACACTGGTATGGCTTCAAGTGTGTGTTTAGGTTTTAAGGATGTGGTTAGGGTGGAGTGAGCAGAAAAGAAGGGCGTGGAATGATGGAATTTGCATTTTACATAAATCTCTTTGGCTAAAGTGTGGAGAAAACATTGGACAAGGAAATAAACAGGTGAGCGGAGACACTTTCAAAATCTGCAACTGTACCATGAGAGGTGATGGTGGCTTGGACCAGTGAGGAGGCAGTGAAGGCAGAGAGGAGTGAAGGCATTCAAGAAGGAGGAAATCAACCCAAGCAGGTGTGGGGATGGAGTGGGCTCTAGGGTGAGAGATGCTAGGGTACCTGGCTCACATGCATGGGGGTATGGCACTCCTTAAGGTGGTATCATTCCCCGGCATAGAGCTCCCTGAGGAAGCAACAGGGAAGAAGGGAGAAATCATTTACAATTTTGTGAATGAGGTGTTGGTGAGATATAAATCGTTGGATATGTGGGTGTAGAGAGTAGTATCCATTAGCTGTGCAGGTTCAAGTAGAGATCTTCACATCTTCAAATTTTATGCTACTCTCCATTATCCTTGGCCTTTGCACATGGCAATGATAAAGATGATTACAATGATGATGATGATGACGACGATGATGATGATGAATAATGTTCATTGACAATTACCTTGTTCTAGGCACTTTAGTGCATTTTAAATTTAATTATTATGACAACACCATATGTTTGATTACTATCCCATTTCATGCTTGAGAAACTGAGGCTTAAGATCGCATAGCCAATCAGTAGCAGAGGCATGATCCAGACCCAGACAATTTGTTCCATAAAATGGAGATAATCATATTCACCTTATAAGATTGTTATGAAGATTAAATTTCAGATGATAATAACTGACATTTATGAAGCACCAGACATTCTTTTAAGGGCTTTTAAATTTAATCAGTAAAACAACATTATGAAGTAAATAGTACTTATTATTATCCCCATTTTAGAGATGAGAAAACACAAGTACAGGGAGCTTGAATAACTTGCTTGTCGTTAGCAAGTCAAAGCAAAGATTGAGACTCAACTTGTCTAGCTCCAGAGTCTAAGGTCTTGACCACTATGTTATACCATTTCAGATTCATAAAGTGTTGAAAACAGTTCCTGCTACAGGGCAAGCATTCAATGGCACAGTGCAGGAAATTAAAACAAATATGTCTCAGGACCTACCCAATGACATTGATCCTTTGCAAAAGATAAGGATCTAAGCCTACATTTGCATTAAGGGCTAAGAGCTGAAACGTAAGGACACCTGTCAAGAGAGGACAAAGTAGATGCTCAATAAGTATTTGTTAAATGATAAATAAAGTACTTGTTAATTGATAAGCCTTGGATAAGAGTAGTAAATGGATCAGAATATAGGACCTGCTCTGCCACTGTCCCTTGGCTATGGCTCTTGGAAATACCACTTCTCTTCTTAGGTCACAGTTCACTCATTTGTAAATATGTTGGTGGAACCATCTGACAGGGCAAATGATATACGTGCTACATGCTATCACTTCTTACTCCTGCCCCCTTTGACAGACATTGCTAATCCATCACAGGCCTATTTCCTAGTGAACCCAAGCCCACTTTCAACACCATGCTCTCAGAAATCGCTAGATATGCCAATGAAGGTGCAACGTGTTACCTGACCCTGAACTCCATGGCTTCTGACGTCACTTCCAGCCCTGACATCTCATCACTCCCTGAAATAAAGTCCTGCTTTATTAAGATCCTCTCCTGCATGAATCTGCTGCCTTTAACTGTCTTTGCTCAACCTGAAACCTAGATCCCTAGCTTGACTGCATTCAGTTCAGGCCATGGGGGAAGAATATGAACTACATGCTGAAAGAACTCCAATTGTTGACACATCTGACTGGCAATGCTGAAGCTGCCCTGGTGACTGGAGGCCACATGCTGCTGTCAGCAGCGTCCTTCATGAGAGGCCTTCCCATGTTTCCTGGGCATTCCCAGTGTTCTCAGGAGTAACTGGCTATTTTTTTTCCTTTTGCAAAAATTCTGCTCTTCCTACATTTGTTTTTTGTCTGCCTGTTCACAGCTGCAATCTACTAGGACCAAGCAAACCAAAATGAAAGCACTATTGCTGACACCCTCAACCTCTCCCCTCATGCCCAGAAAAATGGGCCTCTGTGATGCTCCCAGGATTGTCTAACCTCTTCTTGCTTCACTCTGTCTTCTCTCTGCGGCTGTGCACTGGGACTTTAGGAAGCACTTTGACCAGACACACATTTTAAACAGCTTTAGAGCTGTTTTTCACCATCTGCTTTTAAGTACTGAAACCAACAAAAAATGTCTTTGAGCATCATTCTGTATTTCCCCCAGCCCTCTCTCAACACTGAATCAAGACCCATCACCAACTCTAATTTAAACTAGGGAATAACAATATTTATAGTATGATTCTATATGTGCAAACATGGAACACTGCAAATGAGCATAGCTGGATGGCCGCCAGCCACCAGTCCCCACCATACTGTGTGGGTTGGCCATGGGTGGAGTCTTGGCAGGATGAGGCTGGACTGGACGTCTGAGTTTCCACTTGGCTGCCTACTCACCATGTATGACCACAGGCAAGTCACTTAGCTACTCCGAGCCTCAGTTTCTTTCTCTGTGAAATGAGGCCATGGAGCCATTTCCTCCACAGCTATGGGGTTGAGACCCACCTTGCTCTGGAGATGGGGAGTGACTGTCAAAGAGAAAGAGGGAGAGAATAGAGTTCTTGGGGTCCCCTATCTCAGGTGTAGACGAGAAAAGAAGGCTGGAGAAAGGAAGGCAGCAAGACACCAAGTTTTCAATCCTTGACTTTTCCTATAGCTATATTGGGTACTGAGTGGGGATAGGGTGCTTCCTGTACCTGAGCAGCACACAAGTGCTAAGATAGGTCCTTCCATATGGGCCCAGAAAGATGATTTGCAAATATGGAGTGGTGCAGCGGGCCCCCGCAGTTCCCTGCCTGATGCCCTCCCACAGGCCCTCTGACAACATGGCAGTTTGCCTCTCCAAAGCCAGGAGGAGAATCCCTTGCTGCAGTCTTATGTGATGCAATGCACAAGACTGAAATCTCATCAGTTTTGCCATTGGCTAGAAGCAAGTCACAGATTTCACTCCTACTCAAGGAGAGGGAATTATGTAAGGGGGTGACTCACTGGGTGTCAGCTCAGAATCCTGCCTACCATAAACACCCCATGCTGTCTTCTGCACATAAACACCCTGACTTCTCAGCAGCCAGCATCAACCCCAGTGCAGGGAGCCTAAAGGCACTGACCTCGGTAGTCCTGATCTAACCCTGCCTTCACATAGCACATTTGCCAGTGAAGACTCTCAATCAATAAATCTGCAAATATTTATTGCCAACATATTATATACAGAGGGTATGGAAACATCTTTATTATAATGATTATCATAATAGAAACATTTATGGTAAGTTTTGCAATTTGTAAAGGACTTTGACCTGCTCTCTTAATTGATCCTTACAGAAACAGACAGGGGAAATATTCTTGTTCTTTTAATTCATAAGGAAGCTGGACCTCAGGAAGGTTAGATGACATCGTCAAGATCACACAGCTAGTAAGTACAGGATCAAGATGAGAACCAAACATCCTAGGTTCTTGTTTCCAGGGATATAGATCCAGTAGTGGAAGTATAATAAATGTGTACTTTTATGAAAAGATCAGCAACAATAAGTGGGATATCACTTAGAGCCATATGAGCAGTATGGTATTAAAGGATTTTGCAAAAAAGTCTGATCTGGGCTGGGGGGATCTTATAGAAAAGGTAGAACATGAATTGAATCCTGCAAAACAAGATTCATCTACCTGGTAGGGTGACTGAAAAGATGGGCATTCAAGTGGGAGGAACAGAATGAATACAATCAGAAAATTATGAGAGTTTCCAGAGCGCCACAGGAAGACTATCCAGCCAGAGAAAGGCATCTATGAGAGACAAGTGGAAAAGACTGGAAAGCCATCTTGAACCCCAAAAGTCTCTTCAAGGATCTAAAAACTGTGGTGCCAATGGGCCCCTAAGCCCTATCAGCTTTCCTTGAATCTCATGCATAAGCAGCAGCCTGCAGACCCGACCATGCCTGGCTACCTGGGGCAGGATGCTAGGGCAATGTTGACGCTAGTGCCTCCTCTGCCACTGAAACTTAAGACACTTGGTTCACCTGGAGAACCAGCAGTGTGGAAACAGCTGGGCAGATCTGGTTCACTTTCCACTTTCCAGGTAGATAGCTTTCAAGTCTCCGAGCCTCAGTTTCTACCTCTACAAAATCAGGATTAAAAATACCTATCTTGCAGGTTTTTTGAGCAGGAAAAATATGAGATCATACTTGCAAAGTGTCTAGCTCAGCATGTTCAATAAAGAGGAGCTATTATAATGAAGTTAATTAATCAATCTGTTGATATGCTATGAATTTGTCTCCCCGGCTTGCACCCATGAGAACTCCCAGGTATATATTCCCCCTACTCTACATGCCTCTTCCTTTGTCATAAGCCCCAAGAATCTCCTCCTTGTTTATCTTCAGTTAAAAGATCATTCATATTTTAAAAAGTTGCTTCTTTTACAATTGTGTCATTGGTGATAAAAGTGAAAATGCATTCACAAGTAGCTTAGCCTAGAAGTTCCTTTAGACCAGAGCAGTGGTTCTCAACCAGGAGACAAGCCTTTGGTGATGCTTGGAGACACTTTTGGTTGCCACAACTGGAGAGAGCTACTGGCATCTAGTAAGTCGAGGCCAAGGACACGGCCAAACACTGTACAATGCACAAGATAACTGCCCTATCTTCTACAGCAAAGATTTATCCAGCCCCCAATGTCAATAGTACCACGGTTGAGAAACCTTAGGCTACAGACAAGAAGAACTGGGTTCTGGTCTTAGCTCTGCCCAGAATAAACTCTGTGATAGTTACCCACTTTATCTGGGCTTCAGTTTCCTTATGTGTGAAATGAAGACTGCAGCTTAGATCTGCATGCCATAGAATGGCGGGGGCGAGGGGGAAAAGCAAGTTGTAGCAAACTTTGCATAAAGCTAAATGTGTTCACTTTAAAATAATATCCTTTATACTGATGTTACAGTCTGCTTTGTTGAAGCAGGATGTTAAGTGCCTTTTCTTTTAAAATGATTGCGATAGTTTACTTGAAAAACATGTAAAAATATTCTCAGCAAAATAACTATCAGCCTACATGATCTCAAAGATCTCCTCCAGCTTCAACAAACTGTCATTCCATCAGAAATAACTGAGGGAAATGGCTGGTGAGTTGCTGCTCCGTGAAGTGTTACACTTTCCTGAAAAATATCCTGCATTGGCCGGGCGCGGTGGCTCAAGTCTGTAATCCCAGCACTTTGGGAGGCTGAGACGGGCGGATCACGAGTTCAGGAGATCGAGGCCATCCTGGCTAACACAGTGAAACCCCATCTCTACTAAAAAATACAAAAAACTAGCCGGACGAGGTGGCGGGCACCTGTAGTCCCAGCTACTCGGGAGGCTGAGGCAGGAGAATGGCGTGAACCCGGGAGGCGGAGTTTGCAGTGAGCCGAGATCCGGCCACTGCACTCCAGCCTGGGCGACAGAGCGAGACTCCGCCTCAAAAAAAAAAAAAAAAAAAAAAAGTCCTGCATTAACCAGGTTCCTTCAGTGAACTGGAAGCCAGTCTACATATTTCACTATTGGAATTGGAGGGCTGTATAACTGAGGGAAGAGGTGCAAAGTGGACGCCAGAGAAGCTACTGCTGAAATAGTCAGCCTGAAGCACTGAAGCAGGTCGTCCTCAAGCAGTTGTCAGGAGGCCTCTGTGAATTTCACCTCTGTGCACATCCCTGCCACAGCTGCCTCCAGAGAATCACAGCTTCTCCTGCTCTTCAACCTTCCAAATCTTGTGCAAGTATGTCTCCCTGGCAGGCAAATTTGGAGAAGGAGATTTAGGGATATGTAGTCCCCACTTCTCCTCTGTAACATGGTAGCGACCTTAGAAGGGACAGGGTGGAGGGGGTGAACAGGGTGCTAGATTGACCAAAATCCAACCCACTTAGCAAACAGGGCCAAGATGTCATCGCATGCCTCCACCCACACCCTTCTGCCCTATCGCTACACAGATGCCTGGAGTAAACCCAGCCAAGACATGGACAGCTTGCCCTTGAATGCATGAAGCTCTGTTGCAGAGGAGAGGAGTCTGAAGAAAGGGACTACAATCGGTTAAATAAATCAACATTGCTTACAAAAATGTCTGATTGTTGAACTAATTCCCGAACTGATTTGTAAAGATCATTGGGATGCCTTTTGGAGTTTTCAATGCCCCACTAACATTCTGTAAGCCAACAAGTCTCTGAGATTCAGATCCTGTGACCATCACATTAAGCTATAAAACATTGTTCTGCTGATGCGGTAATTGCCTGACATGGCTACCTGGTTCGAACTCGTGCTTCGTATGCAAATCTGCTCCCAGAATGCATTTGACAATCACTTTTCTGTCCACAGAAACTGCCCCTTGACAGAAAGTGTATTCCAAAGACGACTTTCTATTTTTTGCCTTTAAAACGAAAGCTTGCAAGTCCGGTGGTAGCTGAGAGCAACAACATATGCTTATAATTAGGATTACCATCAGGGAATTCAACCTTACTGAGGGAAGGGGAAGAGGCCCACCAAGGGGGAGCACAAAAGCTCTCTGAAAAATAGCAGATGAAATAAGCCCAGTCGGTTTGGCTATTCCTGGGTAATGGGAGAAACTTGATTGTGAAAAACAGTGCTGGTTTTACTCCAGATTCTAAAGAAATGTTGTGTGGGCAGAACAAGAAATGCTGACAAACAAAATCAAGCTTTGGGGAATCTGCCTTCCAGGGCAGCCCGAAGGAGCCTCACTAAGGGCAGGGAGTCCTATCTCCAGCAGCTGCCCCAGGGTTGGGCCTGGAAACCAGGCAGGCCACTTGCTTCAGCCCCATGTGAGCCATGCACTGCTCTGCTCCCCAGCGCGGGCGGGTGTGGAGCCTCTCACTTCTCTCCTGCTCTGATTCCCTATTGGATTTCTGGATTCCAAGCATGAGTTTGCAATCAAAGAAGTAAGTCTTTGAATCTCAGCCTCTGATAGTGCATGAGCTGGACAGTTCATATAACATCTCTGACCTTTCAAATGGGAAGGAGAACGCCTACCTTGCAGAACCATTAGGGATTTAAATAACACGATGGAAAGGAATGCCTGGTGCCCACTGGCCGCTCGGTAAGCAGGCACTACTGTTGTTGTTCCTTTGTTTGGTTGGCTCCTAAGCTTCTTGGGATTGGTTACTGTTTGTGGCTCCATGGCTCTTTATTAATTAATTTATTCCACAATTACCTGTTCCATGACTACTATGTACTAGGCATGCTGAAGCAGCTGTGGCATAAAGGACAAACGCCGTCTTTGTTGGCTGCCTGGTAAAGGAAACAGGAACTAATAGGGTATTACAATAAATGAGATGGGGGAGGTGCAGGATGCTAGAGAAGCATCTAAGAGGGAAATTTTACCCAGATTTGGGGACGAGGGGACGTGGAGGAGGCAGATTCTGAGTTACACTGGAATGATGAGTCTGATAAAGCCAGATACAGGATGGTGTGAAGGAGTAGAGAGAGGGAAGGAGACCTTCAGACCGCAGTGAGTGCTAAGGTGCATAGTGAATGACTCCATTTTGTGCCTGTTACTGAAACAAGTTCCATATGGGTGAAAGGGGCAACAGGGTCCTAAAGAAGGACAGCGAGCAGCCTGTGAGTCACACAGCCAGCTAATGGGCAACTGGGCTTAGATATTCCTATTCTATTCCAAGTCTGTGTGCCTGTTAAGCCCTTTGCTCTTCTGGGAACCTCCTTCTACCTTCCCCTTCATTTCCTGGTATTCTTGCCATGAATCTGGCAGAATCTCACTGTGTGGCTTTGGGCAAGTTGTTTCATTTTCTGAGTTTACACTTCTTAGTCAATCAACTATCACTCTTGTATTAGTTTGTTTTCATTCTGCTATAAAGAACTGTCCAAGACTGGGTAATTTAAAAAGAAAAGAGGTTTGATTGACTCACAGCTCTACATGGCTGGGGAGGCCTCAGGAAGCTTACAGCCATGGCAGAAGGTGAAGGAGAAGCAAAGTCCTTCTTCACATGGTGGCAGGAAAGAGACAGCTAGCAAGAGAAGGGAAAACGGCCTTATAAAACCATCAGATCTCATGAGAACTCATTCAAAATCACGAGAACAGCATAGGGGAAACTGCCCCCATTACCCAATCACCTCCCACTGGGTCCCTCCCATGACATGTGGGGATTATGGGGGTTACAATTCAAGGTGAAATCTGGGGGGGGGGGACACAGTCAAACCATATCAGCTCTATTTGTGAAAGTATCCTGAAAATTTAAAGAAAGTAACTGTATGACAAGTGGGCACAGGGTCAGTAATGTATGGAAAGAGACAGAGAAGGCTGAAAGCAAAATGTTCTGGCAGTGAGCAGATGGACCATGGACTCTGCTATCCACTATATGTGTCCCAAGTTCCAAAAGGATATTTCAACCATTGCCACAGACCCCTGTCGGTGTCCAGAGTCACTCAATTAATTCCCATATGCAATAAGAAGCATCAGGATCTAATGTCTTTGCAATGATACCAACTGGAATTGAAATTCCTTTTATGGAGCGCCGAGGCCAAGTCGTTCAACCTCTATGAAGCTTTTTCATATGGATGAGACAATCAGTGTACCTCATAATCTTGTTAAGAAGACTAAATGAAATGCAATAAACTATGTGAAGTGCCCAACACATAGTAGGCACTAAATACATTCTTATACCCTTGTTCTTCTTATTGAGCCAGAAAAACTCAATACTCCACTTACCCTGATGTGATTATTATATATTGTATGTCTGTATCAAAAAATCTCTTGTCCCCCATAAGTATATACACCTATGTCTTCCCCAAAATAAAAACCAAAGAAACTCACTCAAAGACAGAATGCCTTACATGGTGTCAACTTTAAATTTACTTTCTCTATTATTTTCTCTAATTACTCTTTTATCCCCCTATCCCAAATCATCATAATGTCCAATGTAGATGTTCTACTTAGCCTTTTGTTGTAGAACAGAGTTTGCTCAGTTTAACTTGAGAAATGAAAGCCTTATGAAAAGGGAGCACGGGGAGATAAAAAAGCAGGAATCGTAACTGTTTAGCCTGGCACCATGAAAAGACAATGAACTTCGTGGACACAGGAACAAACAGGCCTTTCAGAATCCAAAGATGTTTTGGCTCCACCATGTCTCGCCATCAGAGGAGTTCATGGATCACCCACTGGATCTCCATTATTGTGATTTGGTTTACCTCTTGGTGTCTTCTCTCTGTGTGTCTTTTGTCATCTTTCACCTTGCCAGCAGTTGGCCAACTCTCTCCAAATTAAGTTCTAATTCCCTCAGAGAGAAGATGTAATTGACCTCATTAGACGTGGTTTTCCAATTCGGATGCAGTTTTCAAACCAAACCATCTCAAAGGCAACTCTCAGTCCAGAAATTGGCTACTCTTAGGAGCACTGCCTACACTAAATCACTGGGGTCAGAGGGTGGGGGTCCCATGGTCCTAGGCTAACCAACTCATCACAGTTTGCCCGGAACTTTCCCAGTTTTAGCATGGAAAGTCCTGCATCCCAGGAAAGTCTTAAGTAACAGTTTTAAAACTAAAAGTCTCGGCCGGGCGCGGTGGCTCAAGCCTGTAATCCCAGCACTTTGGGAGGCCGAGACGGGCGGATCACGAGGTCAGGAGATCGAGGCCATCCTGGCTAACACGGTGAAACCCCGTCTCTACTAAAAAATACAAAAAACTAGCCGGGTGAGGTGGCGGGCGCCTGTAGTCCCAGCGCCTGTAGTCCCAGCTACTCGGGAGGCTGAGGCAGGAGAATGGCGGGAACCCGGGAGGCGGAGCTTGCAGTGAGCTGAGATCCGGCCACTGCACGCCAGCCCCGGGAGACAGAGCGAGACTCCGTCTCAAAAAAAAAAAAAAAAACTAAAAGTCTCCCACCTTATAAAGAAATCAACTCAAGATGGATTAAAGACTTAAATCTAAGGCTTGAAAACATAAAGATTCTAGAAGATAACATCAGAAAAACTCTTCTATACATTGGCCTAAGCAAAAACTTCATGACCAAAATCACAAAAGCAAATGCAATGAAAACAAAGACAAAGAGATGGGACTTAAACAAAAAAGCTTCTGCACAGCAAGAGAAATAAGCAGAGTTAACAGACAACCCACAGAGTGGGAAAAAATCCTCATAATCTATACATCCAACAAAGGACTAATATCCAGAATCTACAAAGAACTCAAACAAATCAGCAAGAAAAAATCAAACAATCCCATCAAAAAGTGAGCAAAGGACAAGAGTAGACAATTCTCAGAAGAAGATATACAAATGGCCAACAGGCTTATGGAAAAATGCTCAATATCACTAAGTATCACAGAAATACAAATCAAAACCACAATGCAATATAATCTTACTCCTGCAAGAATGGCCATAATTAAAAAATCAAAAAATAATAGATGTTGGTGTGGATGCAGTGAAAAGGGAACACTTTTACACTGTTAGTGGGAATGTAAAATAGTACAACCACCATAGAAAACAGTGTAGAGATTCCTTAAAGAACTAAAAGTAGAACTACCATTTGATCCAGCAGTCCCACTACTGAGTATCTACTCAGAGGAAAATAAGTCATTATACAAAAAAAAAAAAAAAAAGAACTTACTCATGCATGTTTATAGCCGCACAATTTGCAATTGCAAAAATATAGAACCAGCCCAAATTCCCACCAATCAACAAGTGGATAAAGAAAATGTGGTGTGTATGTGTATATATATATAACATGGAATATTATTCAGTCATAAAAAGGAATGCAATAATGGCATTCACAGCAACCTAGATAGACTTGGAGACTATTATGCTAAGTGAAGTAACTCAGGAATGGAAAATCAAATGTCCTGTGTTCTCACCAATATGTAGGAGCTAAGCTATGAGGACGCAAAGGCATAAGAATGACACATTGGACTTTGGGGATTTGTGGGAAAGGGTGGGGGCTGGGGAGGGATAAGAGACCACACATTAGGTACAGTGTATACTGCTTGGGTGATGGGTGCACCAAAATCTCAGAAATTAAGACTAAAGAAGTAATTCATGTAACCCAGCACCACCTGTTCCCCAAAAACCTATTGAAATAAAAAAATTAAAAAAGAAAAAAAAAGATAAAACTAAAAGTCCCATATCCTGGAAACTTCTTCAGTCCCAGGCAAACCAGGATACTTGGTCACCCTTTGTGGCCCCAGAATGAGAATTTCTGCAGTGGAGGTGTGACAGGCATGGCCTCTCACACAGTAAAAATTAAGAACTCCGTAGCCTGCCAAAATCATTCTGACATGGTGGAGTCAATCTGTCTCAGAGGATCATCTTGTTGGTATGTGGGATTCAACTGATTTCTATTAAAACAATGTTTAAAATAAACATTCTGGAATAAAAAAATCTCTCTTAATTTGGAAGTTTTAACCTTTTTTATTTTTACTGCATTTCAGCTTTCTAAGCTTGTAACCAAAACAGTGCCACTTGGACCCAAATCAAATATGATAGTCTGGCTCAAAAGGAAACATTGATAAAGTTAGTAAAACTTGAAAGCAGATTTATGGTATACGGGACCCACAGACACAATCAGGGATCCCCAGACTGTGAAAGTGGGTATGTGTGCTGACTGCCCACTATCACTCTTCTATTTTCTTCTTAAATCAATATTCAGTAGGAAAATTTATTGGGTGATCACCACATACCATGCTCCCCAGAGTCAGCCAATGTATAAGATTTGCGGACATAGTCCTCAGACTGCCAGGTCTGCTCAAGGTGTCTAACACCAACTGCAAGTTTGGGGATATCCCCAAATTACCCTCAGGTTGGAGAGTTTGCTGGAAGAACTCCCTGAACTCACTGAAAGCTATTGTGTTCTGTTATAGTTTATTATAAGGAAAGGATACATTAAAATCAGACAAAGGGGCCGGGTGCGGTGGCTCAAGCCTGTAATCCCAGCACTTTGGGAGGCCGAGACGGGCGGATCACGAGGTCAGGAGATGGAGACCATCCTGGCTAACATGGTGAAACCCCGTCTCTACTAAAACTACAAAAAATACTAGCTGGGCGTGGTGGCAGGCGCCTGTAGTCCCAGCTACTCGGGAGGCTGAGGCAGGAGAATGGTGGGAACCCGGGAGGCGGAGCTTGCAGTGAGCTGAGATCTGGCCACTGCACTCCAGCCTGGGCGACAGAGCAAGACTCCGTCTCAAAAAAAAAAAAAAAAAATCAGACAAGGGGAGAGAGATGCATGGGACAGAATCTGGAAGTGTTCTGAATATGAAATTCCTCCTGTGCTCAGGATGCATTATCCTCCCAGCATTGATGTGTGACAATACACACATCTTACTGTACCTGGAAAGTTCACCTGAGCCATGGGGTCTAGAGCTTTTATTGGCACTGTACTACTTGGGCATGGTTAGTTGATTACCCATCTGGTTGAACTCAGGCTCCAGTCACCCCCTCAATGGAGGCCAGGCTGATATTCTTTGGCATGAGGGGCCTACCACGAGTCATTTTCTAGCATAGTGAATTATCAAGTGTGATCCAAGGGCAACTATGAATTTCAAAGACATTCGTATCACACCAGAAATTTTAAGAGTTTAGAGGTTACCTCCCAGGAGTTTTGGAGAAGGTGCAGAGCTCTTTTTGGGCAAGGTCAAATTCTTTACTACATCTAGCCCAATGATAAGCAATCTGTCTTCATGTTCCCATTTAATCCTTAGAAATCTGTGAATAAGCATTATTATTATTATTATTTCGATTGTATCTTGAGGAAACAGAAACTTAGAGTAACTGACCCATGATTGCATAATAGTGGAGCTGGGATAAGAACCAATTTTGTCTGACTCCAAAGCCTGAGCTCTTAACCACTGTGCAGTGCAATTGCCAGGTGTTCAGGATTTGTGATACCACTCAAGATATACCAAGATAAAAGTGGCATGGTCCATGTATTTATCGGGGCCTGGCAGGAAACAGATGGCCTATATATTCTTCCTAATTCAAAAGACTTTGATGAAACGACCATTTTCAAAAGTGTAAACAATAGCACAGGATGGTGCTTTATCCTGGTGCCAGCAATAATGGGGTGCTGTTGGCAACCCTAGCCCTGAACATGAGTGGAGTCAGTAATTCCTGGATCTCAGAGACAGTAGGCCCAACTACTGGGTGGAAGCTGTGGCCTCTGGTAGGGAAACACAAATACAGGCAATGCACAATTCAGTTAGGAGTGGGGGATTGAGAGCTCTGGTAAAAACACTCCAACCTAAACTTCTTTCCTCCTTCAGATTTCCTCCTAGTGTCTCCCATTGACTGAAATCTCCAGGAAGCCTGGAGCAAAAGAGCTTACGGATATAGTCTATACACAGTCCTGGACACAGATCAGGGTTGAAGTGTGGAGAGTTGATCTGGAGGGATAAATAAGAAAATATTCCACACCCCTCTGCTCACCATGAACTCAATTATAATAGGGTAAAGAAATAAATACATACATAATGGCAACTCAGGGAATAAACACATCTTTAACAGAGATAGTAAGAATGGGATTAGGTGCAGTAGAAGGGCTGAAAAAAAATCATCAACCAGCAGAAACACTTGCATCTTTTCTTGAAGGATGAATAGATTACTATTTGGGCAGGAGAAGGATGGACATGCTCGACAAATTTTTTTTTAATAGGCAAGACACGGAGGCTTGAAACAGTGAAAAGAACTGTATAATGTTCATCAGGCTTGGTGTGGACTGTTGGGGGAAGCAGCTAGTGATGAGGTTGTGAAGTTAGACAGGGCCAGACAGGGAGGGACTTCAGGTACCTTATTAAGTAAAGAGTGTCTTGATCCCCCTAAGGCCATGAGAGACATTCCATAATTTTATGACAATATTTTAATTTAAGAAATTCCTTCTGGCAGTTTGGAAGATAAATTAGAGACATATGATTTGGTGGCAAAAGATCTGTTAGGAGGCTATTGTAATAGTTTGGGTAAGAACCACAGAAGATGTAGTATAGGGAAGGGGTCTGATGAGCTTGCTGGATGCAGAGGAAGACAGCATGGAGCACGTGCAAATCACTGCATGAAGTGGAACCAGGATCACTTAGGAGGCTGATGACACAGTGAAAAGGATGGTCATTGCTAACGGCATGTGACAACAGTACTCAGATATTTAGGTGTAAAGCATTTGAAAAGATGAGCATTTGTTCATCAACATCACACCATAAGACACTTTTTCCTTGTCTCCTTATCTCCTGATAAAGAAGTCTTAAAGACTCTTATTAGATGATGCTGCATATGGGCATCTGAAGTCTAAACGGTCATGGATTTATAAAATTGTAAGGTCAGTAGGAAAAGGAAAAGTGATTAGATGATGGACCAATAGATGATGAAAAAAACTTAACAGCAGTGGAAGAACTTTTGAGTTATATAGAAAACCTTTGTACTCTAAAGAGTGAACCCTCAGTAGTCATGAATATGAAAATAGAAAAGTATCTTTATGGTTCTATAAGCACTATTCAGAAGGAAGCTGCAAAACTTACCCACTTTGGGATTTATTTATCTAACAAAGTTTGGTCCAGCACTTGTTAGGTACCAGGCGTTATTACACTATATTTTAGGTTAGATCAGATTAGATTCTCTCTTTGATCCTTATAAAGACTTAAACTTTACTAGCATATTATTATTATTATTATTATTATTATTATTATTATTATTATTTGAAATGGAGTCTCGATCTGTTGCCCAGGCTGGAATGCAGTGGCACGATCTCGGCTCACTACAACCTCCACCTCCCAGGTTCAAGCAATTCTTCTGCCTTAGCCTCCTGAGTAGCTGGGACTACAGGCAGGTGCTGCCACACCCAGCTAATTTTTTGTATTTTTAGTAGAGATGGGGTTTCACCGTGTTGCCCAGGCTGGTCTCAAACTCCTGAACTCAGGCAATCTGCCTGCCTTGGCCTCCCAAAGTGCTGAGATTACAGACGTGAGCCACCGTGCCCAGCCTACTACATTATTATATTATTATCTGATAATATAAAAGGATTCTGATTCCATTCCCTATTCCTATCCAGGCACAGTTACCACGTACAGTGACGCAGTTTATTCACTGACAAAATATGCCCGTCTTAGGAGTGAGTCAGGGCCAAAATCCCCCACTGCATGTGAGACATGACTTAGGCTGACATTTACCTAGAGGAGAGGAAGGACCACATTTCACTATTATTCATCCAGAAAAGTTCCTTTTTCCTAATTTACACAAAGGCTGATGCCTGGCCCAAATTTAAGGTCCCACTGAGAACAGAGACTTGGCCAAGATGCCATCCAGTTAACTGTGCTCCCCAGACTGTCTAGCTCTCTCTTGCCAACCAGGATCCTCTTCCCCAAAGTTCCAAGGGTGGAGCTCTAGTTCCTTGGCTTCTACTTGATTTTCTGCTCTGAATAAACTGATTATACCAAACCTATCCGGGTACCCATAGTCTCTGCTACAATCTCAGAGCATTTATACCACCATAGGCAGTTCTAACATGCCTTCAGTATAGGATTTGCTAAGTCATGAGTGATGTATATTTGAAGTAGTCCCTGGCTCAGAGCGCCTAGATATGGGTAAAAGAATGGAACTTTCTATCAGGTATTGACAACCTGAGATGATCTGAGGGCAAGGGATGGGTGGGGAACTGGTTGCTACAGGTGTGAAATCGTTAACTCTGGTCTCACTTTGTCCACCACTTCCTGAGTTTGGAAACTGAAACCATGGCCATTTAGAACCTCTGTTCCCTGGAAGGTAACAGCTAGATCATAATTCTTCATAGAAGCATGATGAGGCTTCCCAGTACCCTCTTCATTAAGCTCCCCTTCCTCCCTACCTCCCTCACTCCCCACCCGTAGTCCCAACAACAAACCATATTTCCACAGCCCCACTCAGGCAACCTGAACCCTTTCTGGCTAATTCCAATATTGCCAGGAAATTTGTTTCTGATAAAAGAGACTCACTCTCTGATGTTGGTTCTAGGTGTCTTTTCTTAATAAATAGGCAAGATCACGACATGCATGTTAGCCACATAAGAAATGAACAAAATCAAAACAGCATGGGCTTCAGGGTCAGACAGAACTGAGTTCAGTGCTAGAACAGCTAATTATTAGCTGTGTGTCCCTGAACAAGTTACTTCACATCTCTGAGTCTCAATTTCAAAATATGTAATATTGAGGGTACCAATAATTACCTCCAAGTGTTGCTGTGAAGATGGAAGTAGGGTCCCCTACAAAAAGTGCCTCATATAGTTGCTGGCAAATAAGAAGTACTGGATGAGGCACTTGGAGGAATTCGAAAGACTACCTCTGCCTGGCTTGTTTCCTCATCCAAAAGGAGCCCACAGAGCAGCTGATCTCAGAGAGAATTCAGTGGTGAATTTGTACCCGGACTTCCCCCATCTGACAGTACGCAATAAAGGAATAATACTTATGTAGATATGTGTTTGAAGTACCAGTTGCCATCAACATGGACATAAAGAACCTATTAGATTCTAAATACCTCATGTAAGCTAAATTACTCATCCGCATAGTGTGGCAAAGACTTGCCTTGGAATTAGGCACTCAACTTCTAAGTCTGGCTCTGCCTGTCATCAACCATGTGTCCTTGGATCGGTCACACCCTTGCAAAATCAGAACTTTGCAAACGAGTATTTGCAAGAAACAGACGAAATAATTGACGTGGGATACAACATAGAGAAGAGGCTCAATATATTAGAATTCTCTAGTTTTTTTGTAGATCCATACTGCCAAACTTACAGACTGTGAGATGACAACAACTGTACCCTGAACTGTTATTTCAAATCCTTTATTCTTCAGTATGTTTTGGGAAAAGGACTTGTTGATATTTGGACAAGTTAGCAACATGGGTTTGTTTTATGGGCTGCCAGTACTAAATGTTGTCTGTATGCACTTTCATCTTGTTTTTATTTGAGCTTTTGCATAAACTTCTCTTCTATGTTGATTTGACCTTTTCAAAGCCCTGTTCTCCAAGTGTTTGAGACAAGATGAGGATATGTAGAATGATGAAGGTGAACTCACACCTTTTAGACTGAGACGGGAGTAAGCCCAGGCAATTGGGTCCCATGCCAGGGAAGCCTATTAAAATATCAAATGAGGAGTTCATGACAGGTTTAACTAGGCTCTTGTGGCATACCTCCAAATCTTAACTTAGTAAGGTTGGGTTTTGGCTGCAACAAACCAGCTGTCACAAGCTGTGTGAGACCATTAATTATGTATGTGAGCATTGATAAATTAATGCCTGATGGCTAAAAAAATTAGGGGTTCTTGTTTTGTTTAATGTACCCTCTTCCCACCTTTAATGGAGTGCCATGAGAAAATTACATTGTACAACAAGTGTATGGAGCTACAATGAATAAAATGAACATTAACAAACGCATGGCATAGATCTCACTACTAAAGACTGCATGTTGGACTCATGTTTCTCATGGGTTACTCTTACAGTGGACCACCTATCCTGGCATTTTAGAAGATTGTCCCGGGAGATCATTCTTAATGGGTCAGGCAGGCTTATAATGAGGCCATTTTTTATAGTTTACTAACCAAGAAACTTTGGATCTGTTCCAAAATACAACACCTTATTCTGAATATCTGTACTATAATGATAATAGCCTATATTTATTGAGCAGTTACAGAGTACCAGGCAATTGCAAAGCGTGGAGATTATCCTAGTAATTATAATATGATATTAATAACATATAAGTAATGCGAGAATACACTGAGGCAGGACATCCTATGACCTCAAAGCAAAGAACACAAGAGGAGAGGAGAGGAGAGGAGAAGGAAGGGGAGGGGAGGGGAAGGGAGGGGAGGCCTTTGTGTATTTCAGTCTTATGCTCAATATTGCAGGGGGTCAGCTGAGTTTGGGCCAACACTAGCTGTTACAGTACCCCTTGAAATGTCAGATTCTCAGGACAAAGAAAAATCATTCCTGATATTTCATTTCTGACATATTACTAGGGATGACAGCCAGCTGATATGAGTAGACAGTGAGATATGGTTACTAGAATTTGATTTCATGCTAATAACTTAGAATCCATGGTAGACTGATTGTAATAATGGCTCCCTTTCTCATCCCTCAATGTAAATCAATCCCTTTGCCACATAATTTTGCAGTCCTTCTCATTAAAGAAAGATAAAGTCTATTTTGCCCAAAATTGAATATGGCTGGCATTGTGACTTGCTAAGGCCAACAGAAAGCAGCAGAAGTGACCAGGCCCAGTTTTGAGCTTAAGCCTTAGGAAATCTTCTTGAACTTAGGCAACTGCCATGAGAACATGCTTGGGGCTAGCCCACTAGAGGAGGAGACACATGGAGCAGAACTGAGTTGCCTCACTTATGTCAGATGGGGCCAACCAAGACGAGGCAACAGCCATCCAACTCTGGAACTCAGAGTGAGCCCAGCCAAGATCAGCAGAGGCATCTAGTTGACCTGCAACTGTCTGTAGACATGAGAGCAAACCCAGCCAAAATCAGCTAAGCCCAGTTCAGATCAGCTGAATTCTGAAAACTCAAAAACCAGAAATTTGTTTACTGTTATTTGCCACAGAGAATTTCTGGTTATCATGCAGCATTATTGTGGTCATTGATAAACTATGTAGAGTCTTATAGAAGCTGCTATTTGACTCTAGATTTCTAAGAACAAATTCACTAATGAGAATACCGTTTGTAATTTACATCACAGGGCTTGTGTTACCGAGTCAACGAAAGGAATCTTAAAGCTTATCTTGCCTACCTGTCCAATCTTAAATAGAAGTTCTACCAGATTCAATTCTATTCAAAACACATACATGGAAATTGCAAAGCACAATTTTGTTATTGGGAAGGATGATTCTCAATAGACATATACACTGAAGAGACAGAGCAGAACTGTGCTGTGTAACCCCCTTTTTCCCTCTACACCAAGATTCAGTGGGTGATATTTCCTTCATTACCTCTGTAAAGGGTCTCTGTTGCTAATGGTAGGAAGTTATATCCTTCAACCGTGTTGGGTGGAAAAAATGGAGGCCATCAACCTAAAGTCAGAGCTTACTTTCTATTGTCAACTATAGCCATCATTTGTGTGTTATTCATCATAGCAATGCCTGACAGGCAGTAAGGAAAAGAAGATGATGCTCACAAGTCCCCGTGATTTGCAGGTTCTATTCCCCAGCAGCCTCCCTCTCAGTCAATGTTTTCACATCATGACAATTTACAGATGGGCACAAGGTCTTCCTGGAGTCGAGATGATTATTCATTCCAAAAGAACTCTAAACAGGGTTCTCATTAATAAATTTGTTCTTTACTCCATAACTTAAACACAACATCAGGTGGTTCATTTAAATGTCATGCTTGAAGCCAAGCTTTGTGATGAGATTCGTAACGCGTGTGTGGGTTAGCAGATAAGTAAGTTAGGATCCTGGGTCTACACAAGGATATGAGTAGTTGGGAACCAGAAAACTTGGCTGAAAGACATTCCCTGACTCTAGCATGTATTGCTCAAATCCACAAAATTTATTTTACTTTTAGAAAGACCCTCAGTGATATGC
Source organism: Rhinopithecus bieti (assembly GCF_001698545.2). Taxonomy (NCBI): domain Eukaryota; kingdom Metazoa; phylum Chordata; class Mammalia; order Primates; family Cercopithecidae; genus Rhinopithecus; species Rhinopithecus bieti. Next base: position 367,524 of record NW_016806263.1, on the reverse strand, counting down.
AGAATATTCTATTTGATGGTTAATATTCTGTGTCATCTTCACACTAATCTAGATGCTTGCCTTGAAGGTACATGGTAGATGTGGTTAACATCTACAATCATTGATCTTAAGTAAAGATAATGTAGCTGAGATTAATCCAATCAGTTGAAGGCTTTAAGAGCAAAAACTAAGGTTTTTTGGAGAAGAAATTCTGCCTCAAGACTGCAACATTAATTCCTTCCTGTGTTTTCAGCTGCCAGCTTCCTCTACAAATTTGGGATTTGCCAGCCCCCACAATCACATGAGCCAAGTCCTTAAAATAAATCTCTTTCTCTCTCTCCACATATACAATATATTAAAAGATATATATTACATGTCTAACATACATATGTATATATGTATGTACATATTACATAATATACACTCATATGTAATACGTGTATTGTGTATCTTATACATATATGTGTGTGTGTATATATAAATATGTATATACCTTACTGGTTCTGTTTTTCTGCAGAATCCTGGCTAATACACTACATCAATTTAAACTTCCATCACTCTCACAAAATTAACTTCTGCAACCCTGAAGGAACTACTTGCACCTATTTTGCACTCAGTATCTGAACTTGCTTTTGATACATTTGTTTCTAACCATTTTTATGGTCTTAGGACTTAGATGTGAAGTTGCTTTGTGTATTATTTGCTATGACTTTTGAGGGGGACACTGTTAGCATTCTGCTCAGGTAACCTTGGATCCTTTTTAACTTTACCACTTTACTGTGAGTCCCCCAGAATGTTGTGTGTTTTTGCTTCTGCAGCTCTCTTTGTTTGGTCTTCTCTTATGTTACTGAAGTCTTCCTCCCCATGAGCACAGAAAGCCTATGTGTTAGTATCTTAGTCAATGACTGACTGATGTGGGAATATGGAAGCCCAGTATCCTCGCCTTAAGTTGGGGTAAACTCTGAAATGTAGTTTACACTCCAGAGGTCCCTGTGGGATCAGATTGAGTCTGGGACTCTGGCTTGACTTCTGCCCATTTCCTGTCCTGCTTCCTGCCTCTCTTACCACTGTCTCCTAGGAATGCTTCCTTATCTCAGGCCTTGCTTCTCAGGCAAGCTCAGTCTAAGATGTTCTGTTATATTCTCCTTTGTCTGGAATCCAGATTCTTATTCTAGCTATACTAGCTTGGAAGAGCCTGGAGAGATAACCTGCCTGTAATTCAGCAGACCATCCCATCAAGAGTGAAATTTTTACTTAGTTCTGTCTCCCTGAGTAAGATCCAGAGAGATCTGACAAAATACTAAATACAGAAATGCAAAAGCAAAGGTAGAATTTTAGAATGACACATTCACAGCAGCTCAGAGTTGGAAGAAACCTAAAAGTATTTCATCCAAAATCCCACCTACTCCTGAATTCCTTCTTTAACATCTCTGGAAAGTGGTCATTGCATTCTTTTGAATAGTCTCTACTTTTAAAGCATCATGTCCCATTGTTGAAGTGTTATATCAGAAAGTTTAATCTTACACTGAGTCAATTTATTCTCCTATAAACTTCACCCATTTGAAAAAAGAAGTCTTTGCTGTTTATAAGAATTGCACTGAAGAAGAAGAGTAATCCCAGGGGCTCATGCGCACCACGGTGCAATTCCTTAATGAAAAATTTTAGAAGTTTCCTTTTATACCTGAGTTTAATCCAATATCCCTCCAATAGTTGCCTTGTTTTCCACAGGAGTGAAAGAGCCTCGAGACACATATGTAGGGAATATAAGACATTTCATTGTTCAGCATAGAAGAGATCCATGGCTACAAGTTAGCAAACTTCAGAAAGACTTCTCATAAGACTGCTGATAACAAAGGTCCTAGTCCTTATCCAATAAACACTTAGGATCTATAAAAGGGTTTACAATATGTGTTCAGCTGAGTGAGAATCTCAAAATCAATAAAGATTCCCAGTGTTTATCTGGAGGAGGTGAGCATCAAGGATCTCTTGTTAGTTAAAAATTTTTACTTCTAGAAAAGATGACGTAAAAACCAATTGATTATGTAGGGGCTGATACCAGTGTGAATATACATAGTAGGTCTAATTCCATGTTCATTTAACTGCCATTTAAACATCTGAGTCCTGGTCTAAGGCTCTCTTTGACCATCTTCAAGTGCTCCGGTCACTTTTCAAAAGATACAGCGAAGCTCATTCCCTTCAACCCTTACCTCTCAGTGCTGTGCCCTCTTCTCTTCCCAGGGATCCCCCCTCTATATTCCTTTCTGGGCTCTGGGTCCTCCTGATCTTTGCATTTTGTTCTCCATCAAACTTTGTTCCTTGTTAAGAGCTGAAACTAGAGTGGAGATGACTATTAATTTAATATCCTTACTCTGGCCTAGAGGCCAACATGATTTCCCCCATCAACATTCTGCTCTGAGCTCCTATCGTCCCCATTACCCTCTCCAGCCCCACAGGTCTCTGCTGTTTCTCAAACACTTTGGACTCATGCTTCAGGGTTTTAGCATTTGCTTTCTCTCTGTCTGGAAGGATCTTCCTCGCATAGATTCTGATGGCACCTGGGTTAATCCATTCTCATGCTGCTATAAAGACATGCCTGAGACTGGGTCATTTACAAAGAAACGAGGTTTAATTGAATCACTGCTCTGCATGGCTGGGGAGGCCTCAGGAAACATAATCATGCCAGAAGGTGAAGGAGAAGCAAGTACCTTCTTCACAAGGTGGCAGAAGAGAGAGAGTGAAGGAAGACACACACTTTTAAACCATCAAATCTCATGAGAACTCACTCACTATCACAAGAACAGCATAGGGGAAACTGTCACCATGAATGAATCACCTCCCACCAGATCCTTCCCTCGACACATGTAGATCACAATTTGAGATGAGATTTGGATGGGGACACAAAGCCAAACTATATCAGAACCCTAACCTCCTTGAGGCTTTTGCTCTACCTTCTTACTAGAGAGACCTTGTCTGACCACCCTGGATATTTCCTCTCTATTTCCATTCATGGCACTTGTTACTTCTTGATGTTTATAAGCTTCTTCATGTACTGTCTTTCTACCCCCATTAGAATATCATCACTAGAGGGCAGGGAATGTGTCCATTTTATTTTCTGCTGCCACCTAAAACTCAGAACTATGCTTAGTATCCAGTGTAACTACTCTATGTCTATATAACCAAAAATCACATTTTCATATTACCAAGGTTCATGTCTTAGCATATTTCTCTATTTGCAATTTTCTTTTTTGCAAAAGTTAGAGGAGTATCTCTGCACCTCTGCCCTCAGCTACCTAGATTTCCTTCCTAAAGGCAACCAATATAATAATTTCTTTATGTATCATGCAAGGGAAAATTTTGCATATACAGGAAAATATACATGAAGGTATTTTTTATATTTTACTCAAATGAAACCATACTATGCATACTATTTTGCTAACTAAATAATATAACATGGAATCATTTCACACCAGTATAAATCAAAATATTTAAAAAGATGTATCTGCACGGTCTTCCACTGAAAGGATGTGCCATAACATATTTATCTAATCCCCTATTGATGGACACTTTATTTCTGTTGTATGATTTCTTGGCACACTCATTACTTTGATCATTTTCAAGTGTTACATTGGACCATATACAAATGCAGATATTTAACCATTTTGTATTAAGAGGATAAATTTCTAGAAGTAGAATTGCTGGATTACAGGAGACAGACACCTGTGAAGTCAATCAATATTGTCAAATTGCCCTCCAAGGAGGATGTGTGATGACTTTCCCATTACGGGAGAGTTTCTATTTCCACACACACCATGCTGGCACAGAATGTTATTACATGTTCTTAACTTTACCAATTTGATAGGCAAAAAGTGATACCTCATTGTAGTTCTAATTTGCATTTCTTTTATTATTAGGCTGAGCATCTTTTATATGTGTAAAACCATTTGTATTTCCTATTTTATAAACTGTTTTGCCTATTTTCTTTTAGGTGTTTTATCTCTTTTATGTTGATTTGTAGATTCTCTCTATTAAATAGATAATTTCTACACTTGCAGTCTGAGTTGCAAATATTTGCTCCTAATTTGTGGTTTGTCTTCGAATTTACACTTATTTTTTTCTTTGTGGAATTCTATTTTTACATTTATGTGGTTAAATTTATGTTTCATGTTGGTTTTGTGTTCTAGGAAATGACTTCCTTTCTCCAAGATTAATTTAAAAAAATTCTTCCATATTTTCTTCTAGTATTTTATGGTTTCAATTTGTATTGAATCTTTTAAAAATATGGAGCTTATTTTCAAGTGTGGGTGAGGTCAGGAGGCAGCAAGATATATATTTTTTTCAGATGGCTACCCCATTTTCCCAACTCCATTTTTTGAAGTTGGCTTTATCCCTTTTTCATATATTAAGTTCTCATACGCATTTGCGTTTATATTCTGCCCTTTCTGGTATATTTCACTGGCCTGTCTGTGCATGCATAGAGCAATACCACATTGCTTTAATTAGTGTAGATGTATAACATGTTTTAATAAATGGAAAACCTAGATTCCCTTAATCTTTCTTCTTTTCTAGCATTGTTTTAACTCTCTCTGCTTGCCTAATTTCCATATTAATTTTATACTCAATTTATCTAGATTCCCCCAAAAAATTCTTTTGAAATTGAATTTAATGAGTCTATTGTTTCTTCATTAGGCATGATGTTGATTTTCAGATTAAGGTACATTTAAAATATATATTCATATAGTTGTATGTCATATAAATAAGCATTTATCTTTTTATTAATTAAAGTTTTATTCAAGTAAACTATTGAATTTTATCCAATACCTTTTCAGTAGCTTTAGAAATAATTATGTAATTTTTTCTTTTGATCTGTTTCCCTGATGAATTACATGGATGGATTCCCTAACATTTCAATACACTGGGATTAAGACCGCCTTGATTATAGTATTACTTATTTAATGCATTCTGGATTCTGTTTGTTATCAATACAGGTAAATTAATTTGTTCTGCAATTTACTTTTTTTTTCTCTTTATTTATGGTTTAGGTTTCAATATTATGCTAAGTTCAAAAAGGAGAATTTCAAAAACTGCTTTATACTTCTGCATTCTGGAACAGTTTAGGTCACATTGGATTAACCTCGTCCTTAAAGGTTTGGTGGAATTATTCTGTGAAATCATCTGGGGTGGTTGCTTTGGGGGATGTAACACTTTGACTATACTCCCAGGTTTAGTGGATGCTAGTGAACTTAAGCTTCAGGGCCCCTTGCATGGGATCCTGATAAGTCCCTGAAAGGGCCCTAGCAATTTGTCCACATGATCATATGCTTTTGTGAAATCGGTAAAGTGAGATGTTTTAGTCACAATTGGCTTAGGCCACTATCTCCATGCTAATTTCTACGTTAGCCTTCTGTTTCTGTCAGGTGGCATTGGAGGGACTGCAGACATTTTTGGGGGTCTGGCTAAAGGGAACGTGGTAGACTTGAAACTAGGCCACTCAAATCCCCCTTTAAGAAAGGAGTTGCTACAACCATGTCTGGAAAAGCAGTTTAACATTTTCTAATTGGATTTTATCCCACATTTACTGTATAATGTAGCTGTTAATACTGCACAAGTATACTTAGCAATAATGTTTACTTTAAAACAAAGGGATCTTCTCCCCTGTAACAAATTTTCAACATCAAACCTATGCTTATAAAAATTTAAAACTTTCAGCAGTCTATTTCAAATGAAAGCCATTACAAACTTCTCAAGTGTTCTCTATATTCCAGGTATGTCAACCTAGTTATCTAGTGTAGAATCCTTCAGAGATATTTCAGTCTCTCTCTCTTCACTGGATGGCTTTTTCTTTGTGCTGGCTTCATGGTTGTCTTTGCTCTCTTCATTGCTCTCCCCGTTATGTTGTGGTTGATTACCGTCTTGAGCACCAGATCCTCCATTTAGAGTCTTTGACCCTGTTTGTTCCTTTTCTAGCTTTTTGTTTGGCCCTTTCTTCCCTTGATCTTTGGTTTTATTCGCTTCCTCATGCTGTCTTTGTTCAGCAAGAGATTTATTCAGCACTTGTGTGATCACGGAATCTCCTTCACCAACCAAAAACATGTTCTTAAACTTGTTATACAACATTGTAGACTTTTCCATGATAACCTGACTAACTTTGAATCGTCGTATTTTTTTGAGTGTAGTAATCATCTCTGTGTGTTTCTGAGCTTGTTGCATTGTGACCTGAAGTGAAGCAAGTTCATCCAAGGCCTCAATGCATCGGTTCACATCAAGATTATCAATTTTGAGGGAATTTTTAATCTCAGCATGTATCCTTTGAAGTCGAGAATCCATTGATGTTTCTCGCTTCTTCTCCACTTTCTTTCAATTAGTGTGTGTATGTTAATGTGTAATTGATAGTAGAACAAAGTTACATTTTAAAAACTGCTACTTGTATAAACCTTGCCTCTTTCCCCAAATACCGTGGGTTTTGTGCATAGTTTTTACAAACCTTGGATTTCCCAGACTGTCTTTTCACTGTTTGTGGGTTTTGTAGAAGTTGAGCATTTTTATGGTAGATAAAATGTTACTTCTATACAAGTACTCACTCCCTTTTTATCTAAAGTCTGTACGGTTTGTTTGATATGACAACTAGTTAAGTAACTGACATTGAACTGACTGAGAAATCTACAAACTATAAAACATGATGTTAAATACAAACTAAATTTTTGAAGGTAATTTAGTTTTGTGGCTGAACATTCAGTGAAGTCTTAGGACTTCTCTGCAGATAACTGACTGGCTATATATAGGAATGAATCTGGCTTTAGGGTTAAATCATTTAAGGTCCTTTTATAGGCAGGCACTAGTAATTAAAACTGAAAACTAAGTAAATTTATTTTTGAGAAATGTTAAAGATGTGTTCAGGAAATCACTAAATAGTACTTAACTGGAAGAAAAAATCATGATGCTCAGACAAATATAAATAAATGCTTTATAAGGAAACTCACCTATTTGAAATTATGGCTATATTATTTTTATTTTCTAGATTCCAAAAATACAAACACTAGTTCTTCCAACATAGTACTTTGATAGTCTGTACATTGATGTGTATGGACTAAATCCAGGGTGAAATCAATGTTACAAAATTTAAGGGTATGTTAACTAAATGATAGCATTTCTAAGATATTTTGAATATTAGGTCATTTGGCATTTTTAAATAAGTAGGATACTTCTCATGTTTTGAAACTATATGAATATGGAAAAAAATGGCTTAAGACCAGCGTCTGTGTATGACATTGTATGGTTGACTCTCTGGGATAACTGTTTTCATCTACAGAATTGAAGGTTTGCTTTTACGAGGTCTTATAGTGGAACTAGGAATCACTGTTTTGAGAGAACCTGCATATATACCAGTCATTATCTGTTTGATCCTTATACAGTTTTAACTTAGATTTATTCTAGTTAAGCCATAAGTTCAACGTGTAAACTTGTTTTGATTAAAGAATTTTCTACCAAAAAAAAAAAAAAAAAGAAAGGAGTTGCATCTCACCTGCAGGAAGTGTGGTCAGCAGTCTGCAGCTGCCGGCTCCTTTGGGGACAGCCTCCCTGCTGACTATGTCACCCTTGCCAGGGCAGCCCCCTCATGTGGTGATTGAGTGAGAAGAACAGGAATGCCCAGGCATTTCAGCCCAATGGAGAATACTCTGACAAATGCTACCGTCTGGAGGGCTCTCTACAGCACTGTTGATGTCTTCCTTTGTGCGATCCTGTGTCCTCTCCTTCCCATCACAGCTGTTGATTCCTAACAAACACCTTGCACCCGAAATGGCCTCCCAGCATCTGCTTCTAGAGAATCCAGCCTACAATAGGAAAGTTCAGTCTGACATACATTTAGTTTGATTTTAACAGGATACAACACACACGCACAAACACTATGGTTTTCAATCAACCATAGTCAACCAACTTATGTGTTTTGCTATTTACTGTTGCCAGATTTGGTGTGCAGTCTTGGCTTCCAAAGTACTCCTACTCCCCAGGGTATTTCCTCACCTGGCATTATCACATGAGTGGTGCCCGGCTCTGCAAGTATCCAGGGTGAAAGAGAAACCAAGTTTGAAGTATAAGGAATCAGAATGTAATCTGCAAAAAAGAAAAAAAAAATTCAGTTGTCACACACATAAATGTGTAAGCAAAGAATTTGTTTTCAACCAATACCAGTCAAAATGGAAGATTACCCCGAAAGAAAAATCCTCAATAATATAGCATATTCACTTCAAAAAGCATCACACTTTAAAAAATCAAACTGCACAAAATAGAACTTAAAATTCTCCTATGTAGGGCACAAATCTGCAGCAATACTCAAAACAGCAAATACATCCGTATGTGAAGTAGAATGGCATTTGTCTGCTTTTGTGTCCCTATATATTGAATAAAACCTTAGAAAAGTTGAGCAATTCCAGACAAATGGCACGCCAGATTACTACCCAAAACTGAAAGAGCCTGAATAAACAAATATTCCAGTGACAAAACCACACATATTTAACAATATGTCAATGCATGTTGCTTATGAGTAATTTGATTACACAGTTATGGAGTTCAATGCACCATAGAAGAAATTTTAAAATGCTTTAAATTGAACTAGGTAATGAGTGATATAAATTCAAACAGTACTTAAGATTATTCATTGTGTAAGAAAACTTAAAATACCTGAAAATACATATCTCATATAGGAAAAAATACAGTGGTTTTCCCAAACTTGCCAATAATCCTAAAATACTTTCATATTATCAGTAATGAGTTGTGAAGCTAAACAAAACTCTAAGAGACAATAATTTTAAAATTTGAATTAACATTGCTAGAGGAAAGACCAAATCGCCTTTCTCATCTTTCTATAGAAAATGATGCTCAAAAAGCATTACCATATGAAGAGATAACAAAGTATGCCGCCAAAAACTGTTGCAAAAGTACAGTATGGATGTATTGTTTAATAAAAATACTACATTATTTACCTGAGTTTTGCAATATTTGCATTTGGGTTTACTATTTTGCTTGTAATTTATCCTTTTTTATATCTTCTTTCCAAACAAACATTAACTTTGCTATTTTTTTTAATTTTTTATTTTTTTGAGACAGAGTCTTGCTCTGTTGCCCAGGCTGGAGTACAGTGGTGTGATCTTGGCTCACTGCAACCTCCGCCTCCCGGGTTCAAGCAATTCTCCTGTCTCAGTCTCCCAACTAGCTGGGATTACAGGCACATGCTACCACGCCTGGCTAATTTTTTGTATTTCTAGTATAGATGGGGTTTCTTCATGTTGACGAGGCTGGTCTTGAACTCCTGACCTCAGGTGATCCGCCTGCCTCAGCCTCCCAAAGTGCTGGTATTACAAGCGTGAGCCACCTCACCCAGCCTCACTTTGCTATTTTATTTCAGTATTTTATATTTATTTATGAAGAGAACAACAAAATTTTTTAAGTATTGAGACCCTAAAAACTGGAATCCAGTTCTGCTCTTAATGTGTGTGTGTGTGTGTGTGTGTGTGTGTGTGTGTGTGTGTGTGTGTGCGCGCGCGCGCGTGTGTGTGAATGCAAACATGAGCAACTTAGGGAATTTGATCTTTTCAGATGTTTTATTTCTTATAGGTCAGTTTTAGTAATCTATGTATTCCTAGGTAATCCTTCATTATCATTACTCATTTTATTCTGCTTTCCAATTTATTTGCAAAAAGCAAAGTAGTCTCATATTTTCAATGTCTTTTGTCAGTAGTAGTTTGCCTCTTATGATCTAATTTGTATGTTCTGTTTTTCCCGAGTTGGTTATCTGATAGAGTTTACCTATTTGTTGTTCCTCCCTTAAAAACAGTTTATTCTGGCCAGGGATGGTGGCTCGCACCTGTAATCCCAGCACTTTGGGAGGCCAAGGTGGGTGGGTCACCAGGTCAGGAGTTTGAGACCAGCCTGGCCAACATGGTGAAACCCTGTCTCTACTAAAAATACAAAAATTAGCCGGGTGTGGTGGTGCATGCCTGTAATCCTAGCTACTCAGGAGCCTGAGGCAGGAGAGTTGTTTGAACCTGGGAGATGGAGGTTGCAGTGAGCTAAGATGGCGCCACTGCACTCCAGCCTGAAAGACAGAGTGAGACTCTGCCTCAGGAAAAGAAAAAACACACACACACAAAAGTTTTTTTTTTAGTTCAACAATTGTTTACATGAATTACTTTCTGCTCTTATTTTTACTTATCCATTTTTTTTCCTGTGTGCCTTTCCTAATTCTTATATTTTCAATCACTCTTGCTTTAAATTTGCTTTTTTTTTTTCTCTCTCAGCATATAATGAATTTTGCTTTGCTAAAATCCAGATTTTTTTTTTTTTTTTTTTTTTTTTTTTTTTTTAAGATGGGAGTCGCGCTCTGTCACCAGCGCTGCGAGTGCAATGGCCATGATCTTGCTCACTGCCCAAACTCCGCCTCCTGGATCAAAGCTGAATTCTGCCTGCCCTTCAGATTCTCCTGCCTCAGCCTCCCAAGTAGCTGGGATACAGGCACATGCCACCACACCCAGCTAATTTTTTTGTATCTTTAGTAGAGACGGGGTTTCACCATGTTGACCAGGCTGGTCTCGAACTCCTGACCTTGTGATCCACCTGCCTTGGCCTTCCAAAGTGCTGGGATTATAGGCGTGAGCCTATTATAGGCGTGAGCCACCGTGCCTGGTCAAACCCAGATGTATTTTTAAAATATAGAAGTTAAGCCATTTATAGTTATTGACATGTCAGATACATTTAATATTGGCATCATGTTATGCTTGCTGTTTGTATATATTTTCTTTACTTTAAAAAAAATTTTTCACTATACAGTGTGTGTTGTGTTTTTTCGGATCATTTGGAAGGTTTAATGTATATCTTCTGGATAAGTTCTTCATAATTATAACAACATAATACACTTAATGCTGTCTTTCTTTAGACAGTGTCAATTGAATTTCTTTAACAGTGATAAAATTGATACATGTCCACATCTTCCCTTACCCTACTCACCAATTTTAGTTGAATGACTTTCCAAAAATTATCATGTTTAAATGATATATTTTTACTCCTGGTTATAAAGTATAAGAACATAAGAACACACTTACACTTAATTTTTTTCTCATCCTTCTTTCTCAACTATTGTAATTTATATAGTTTCTACACTGGTAATATATGTAGCATTTGTATTATGTTTTGTAGCTAAAATACTCTTATTCATTTAGTCTTTATTCTACTTCTCAGTATAATCCTAACGGGGTGGGGTTTTTTTCTTTCTTTCTTTCTTTTTTTTTTTTTTTTTTTTTTTTTTTTTTTTTTTTTTTTTGCTATGGATTCTCCAGTCATCTCTTTGTTGACTAAACATTATATTCCAGTGGTTTCTTCAAGAAAAATTCACAAGGACTACACATTCAAAATATTTTTCTGTTTTTTGTTTGTTTGTTTTGGTGTCTGAGCAAGGTGTAAAATTAATGGGTCTTACTTTATTTTCTTGAAGACATTGTCACTTTTGTGTTTTTATATTGGGGCTTCTGATGTTATTTAGAGGAAATATAGTTGGGAATTCCTAGAGTCCCAGAAATTAAAGCTTCTAAATTGGTCACTTGCTCCCTAAATTGGGTGAAACCTGAAGCTTTTTGATTGCTTTCCCTCTGATATTTTGTAATCTGGGTTCAAGCCAAATGTGCCCCTTTCCAATGATACCAACTGATTTGGGGTAATATAATTGGTTATTCAGTAGCAGTTTGTTGCCTTTTTAAAAAATTGTTCGTTTTTAACTCTATATTTCCTAATCAAAAGCCTGTGTGGATTTGGGATCCACGAGAAGCTAGTGCTCACCCTTTCTGAGGATCAGGATGATGCAACTTTGTCACACTCCTCTTTCTTCTGTGGCTGACAAGAAGCTTGCAGTAAATCTCATTCCTATTCACAGGCACTTTTCTAACTCCTGTGTTTGCCTCTTCATCCTCTCATGGTGCTGACTTTTTTCTTGGCCCCCTTGCTCATATGCGGGGTCTTTTAGTTGCTAGTCCTTTTCCAGGAGAGCATCCTTTCCACTCTCTTCCCATTGCTAACTCCTAGACACCCTTCAAGGCTCAGCTCACACATCAGCTCTTTCTACAAGCCTTTGTGGGTGCTTCCACAGCCTTCTATGATTGCACTCAACCCAATGCATTATAATGTTTTTGTTTATGTGGTTCCTCAACTACACATAAACTGGGAACTCCTTCAGGATGACATAAGTGTTTTTTGTTTTGTTTTGTTTTTTTTTTTTGTTTCTTTTTGTTTGTTTGTTTGAGACAGTCTCACCCTGTCACCCAGCCTGGAGTACAGTGGTGCATTCTCAGCTCACTGCAACCTCTGCTTCCCAGGTTCAAGCCATTCTCCTGCCTTGGCCTCCTGTGTAGCTGGGATTACCAGGCACCCGCCACCACACCCTGCTAACTTTTGTAGTTTTAGTAGAGACAGGGTTTCATCACGTTAGCCAGGCTGGTCTCAAACTCCTGCCTCAAGTGATCTGCCTGCCTCAGCCCCCCAAACTGCTGGGATTACAGGTGTGAGCCACCACGCCTGGCCGACATAAGTGTTTTTAATCTCTGATTTCCCAACATTGAACACTGGATTAAGTTTATTCAGTGAATAACTAAATGAAGGAATGATGCTTGTTCTTCTATTTTTTTAAGCTGTAAACCATATAAAATATATTTTATCAAGGCCCCCCCTGCTATCTTTCAAGGCCTTTGCTTTCTGTATTCAGTTGTATCACTCATCATTTCCTTACATCGACCATCTGACCCAAGCAACCAGAAGTCTTCACTCGTGTAGTTTGCATTTTCTCCCTCACCCCATCCCCAACTGGCTCTGAAAAATCAGACATCCCACATTTAATCTGGTGACATTGCCTTTCCCCTGACTCCACTTACCTTGCAGCCAAAAGATAATTGGATGCTTGGTTAAGACAGAGCCCTGGCAGGAGCTTTGCCTTCTTTTCTCCTGATGTGTCTGTATTTTGACACCTGTGTTACTCTTTGGGGCTTCTCCAACTGACTCTCTGGTTTTAATTTGCCTCAACATACCATTTGGTTTCTTCAAGTAGCTGAACTGCTCCCTTCTTTTTGTCCCTGGAAGAGGGGAGCTCATTTAATGATTTCATAGTGGAATGCATTTTCTCTTATAAAACTGATTAATGTCTCAGCTACATCAAGGAAATGAAAAAACAGATATCCCTGGCAGTTTAGTCAATTACTGATCGGCCATATTTCCTAGGTTCCATTATCAGATAGAAAAAATAAACACTGAATTTGGAGAAAAATGATCTGGAGTTGATCTTAGCTTTATCACTTGCCCATTATGTTTCTTCGGGAATGTACACTTCCTGAGATTTAATTGCCTCCTTGGAACTAATGATTCTTCTGTGCTTCATAAGATTATCATGGGTATGAAGTGAATTTATGAAGTCAAGAGTCCTTTTAAAACTCTGATGGATTACACAAGCAATAGTTGTCATTATATAAGAAATTTCAAGTCAAATCTGCAACTCCTACCTGATCTTTTCTTTTCAGCAATGGTTATTTTTTTTAAACATACAATATAGTTATTATCCTTTTAGCAACAAAATCAACGAGGGCCAGTATGTGAAGTTCTAATACATCCTGAACTCAATGTGTTCTAATTTGTGCTGAATTAGTTTTTGACACACCCTATCCCAATACCACAGTGTAATGTAAGGGTTGTGATCAGTCTTATAAATTTGCATATCATACTCCTAAGTGGTGACAGAAATTCTAAGCCTACCAATTCATTTGTTCAAAAATTCATTTGTTTCTCCAAGTATGAATTTAGAAATGTGCTTCCTAACTGTGGCCTTTAAAAAGCTGTGTATTGGCCAGGTGCAGTGGCTCACGTCAGTAATCCTAGCACTTTGGGAGGCCGAGGCGGGCAGATCACGAGGTTAGGAAATCGAGACCATCCTGGCCAACATGGTGAAACCCCCGTCTCTACTTAAAAAACACAAAAAATGAGCCAGGCGTGGTGGCGGGCGCCTGTAGTCCCAGCTACTAGGGAGGCTGCGCCAGGAGAATGGCGTGAACGTGGGAGGCGGAGCTTGCAGTGAGGCGAGATCACGCCACTGCACTCCAGCCTGGGTGACAGAGCAAAACTCCGTCTTAAATAAATAAATAAATAAATAAATAAATAAATAAATAAGCTGTGTATCTGGCTCTGGAAAAAGTTCTACTCAGTCTCATCACAGTGGGGCTCAAGCAGTGGATGTGATTTATTTTGTGTTGGTTTTCATCATAAAGCCCTAGCGTTGAACTTTAGCTTCTTTGATTCAATAATGATAATACTAACGAATGACAATGATTATGTTATTTCTAAGGCTTCTCTGGAGCTATGTATTTTAAGAAATTAAGGCAATTTACATGTTTTATACTTGAAATGATGGTTCATGACCTCACTATATAAGGCATTAGATATAGCTAATGATTTGCCTGTGTTAGAATCACCTTATTTTGATATAGAAAGCAGTCTTCTTTTTTTTCACTTTCTTTGCTAGATTTCAATTTTTTTCTAAAATTTCAGTAATCTCATTATTAATTTCCAGATAGTAAATATTAATTGCATAACATTAAATACACAAAAGTATGACAATATTTAATAATATTTACAACCTTATTTTTGATACTACATATCAAAATGGTTGTATATGTTCTTGCAAATAAACACACACATGCACACACATTTTAAAGTGAAATGTGTATTAAATATTTCACCTGGGACATTTTACAAATTTTTCCCTGTTTTAAAACAAATGCCTATTTATTATAAAAAATTTGAAAGGACGTTTAAGATGCTTTTACTCATTAAAGACATCTTAAAGAAAGTAAAACAACAAATTACCAACTGCAAGAATTAGTTTGTAACACAATTAATTGATAAGTGACTAGAATCAATAATATATTAAAAATACATAAAAAGATCCTTTAGGCCGGGCATGGTGGCTCATGCCTGTAATCCCAGCACTTTGGGAGGCTGAGGCGGGCAGATCACAAGATCAGGAGATCGAGACCATCCTGGCCAACACGGTGAAACCCCATCTTTAAAATAAATAAATAGCTCCTTTAGATGCAAAACAAAAAGACAAAATACCCTAATGAAAAATGTATTTTAAAAGTATGAACAGGAACAAAATAGGAGCAGAAATACAACAGGCTAAAAAAAAATACAAACAGATGTTCAATCCCCATAGTAATTAGGAAAATGTAAATCAAGATTAAAATGTAACTTTACAGCCAATTGATTGAAAAATAATGTTTTGGACAAATTTGTGATGGACAGCAATTTTAAAAGTTTGAAGAATATCAAATTTTGAAAAAAATTTGGGAAGAAGTTTAAGATGCTTTTACTCATTAAAGACATCTTAAAGAAAGTAATAACCACAAATTCCCAACTGGAAGAATTCATTTGTAACACAATTATTGATAAGTGACTAAAATCAAGAATATGTTGATATTCTTGATATCAATGGCACAAACTTTGGAGACAGAGAGACAGAGGAGAGAGATTTCTGTCCATTATTAATTACCTAGTCTCAGGTATCCTATTATAGCGGCACAAAATAAATTAATATACCTTCTATGGAAAACTGCCTCAATCACATACCTTACGAAGGGATGCAGCCAGTGTTTTTGCCTTTATAGCAGGGGCCATATTCCGTACCAAATAATCACTCCTCAGCCATGATAATTTAACTAGAAATGATCACCTGACTCACAGTAAAATAACATGTTGATAATTCAGACACTCTGATTTTAAAAATATGGCAGTAAATTCTTTGGCACTCTCCTATAAAGAAGATGGAGGTCGTCTATGCCTCCTTTCCTCCAAGCTGTGATTGCCTAGCCAAAATAACATAGTGGAATTGGTACAATATCAGTTTCCAAAGCCAGGCCTTCTGAGGTTGCAACCTCTACTTCCTCTCTTTTGAAATACTAGTCACCATGCTGCAGAGAAGCACAAGTAGCCATGTAAAGAGGCTCATGTGGGATGGAACCTAGGCCCCTGGCCAGTAGCCTCCACTGAGCTCCCAGCCAACAGCCAGTACCAACTTCCAGGTATGTGAGTGAGTCATCTGGGCTGCTGCGGGAGGTCAGGGACTCTGAACAGAGGGACGGGCTGAAGCCGCGGCAGAAGAACATAAATTGTAAAGATTTCATGGACACTTATCACTTCCCCAATCAATACGCTTGTGTTTTCCTATGCCTGTCTTTACTTTAATCTCTTAATCCCGTCATCTTCTTCGTAAACTGAGGAGGATGAATGTCCCTTCAGGACCCTGTGATTGTGTCAGCTGCACAAATTGTTTGCAGAGCATGTGTGTTTGACCAATATGAAATCTGGGCATCTTAAAAAAGAACAGGATAACAGCGATGTTCAGGGAACAAGAGAGGTAACTTTGAACGGTCACCGGAGAGCCAGACGGAAACAGAGCTATATTTCTCCTCTTTCAAAAGCAAATAGGAGAAATATGGCTGAATTCTTTTCTCAGCAAGGAACATCCCTGAGAAAGAGAACGCGCCCTGAAGGTAGGCTTATAGACGGCCCCTTTTAAGGCGTCCTGTCTTTTATGGTTGAAGTCCAAGGGATGAAATAAGCCCCGGTCTCCTGTAGCGCTCCCAGGCTTATTAGGAGAAAGAAAATTCCCGCCTTAAAATTTTGGTCACACAGGTTGTCTGCTCTCAAACCCTGTTTCCTGATAAGATGCTATCAACAACAATGCATGCCCGAAACTTCATTAGCAATTTTAATTTCACCTCATCCGGTGGTCCTGTGATCTCCCCTGCCTCCATTTGCTTTGTGATATTTTATTANTCAGGGAACAAGAGAGGTAACTTTGAACGGTCACCGGAGAGCCAGACGGAAACAGAGCTATATTTCTCCTCTTTCAAAAGCAAATAGGAGAAATATGGCTGAATTCTTTTTCTCAGCAAGGAACATCCCTGAGAAAGAGAACGCGCCCTGAAGGTAGGCTTATAGACGGCCCCTTTTAAGGCGTCCTGTCTTTTATGGTTGAAGTCCAAGGGATGAAATAAGCCCCGGTCTCCTGTAGCGCTCCCAGGCTTATTAGGAGAAAGAAAATTCCCGCCTTAAAATTTTGGTCACACAGGTTGTCTGCTCTCAAACCCTGTTTCCTGATAAGATGCTATCAACAACAATGCATGCCCGAAACTTCATTAGCAATTTTAATTTCACCTCATCCGGTGGTCCTGTGATCTCCCCTGCCTCCATTTGCTTTGTGATATTTTATTACCTTGTGAAGTATGTGATCTCTGTGACCCACACCCTATTCGTGCACTCCCTTCCCTTTTGAAAATCGCTAATAAAAACTTGCTGGTTTTACAGCTTAGGGAACATCATGGATCCTGCCGACATGTGATGTCTCCCCCGGACACCCAGCTTTAAATTTCTCTCTCTTGTGCTCTTTCCCTTCATTTCTCGACCCAACCGAGACAGTTTGGAAATAGAAAAGAACCCACGTTAAACATCGGGAGCGGGTTCTCCCGATACTGGGATATGGATCCTCCAGCCCCATTTGAATCATTTTGGTTGATACCCCGTGAAGCAGAGATTAGCTGGACTCACTGAACCCTGCCCAATTGCAGAGTCACAAACGAGTGTTGGGATGGCTTGTTACACTGCAACAGATAACTGGAACTCCTAATTTCTCAGGTCCCACTTCTCAGATTTTTTAATGTGGCCTAGCACAAAAACGTTTCAGGAACAGGGAGCCATCAATCCCATTAGATGCCTGTGATTAGGAATTTAAATTAGAAAAGATGGAGAAATAAGTGTTGGCAAAAAAGAGAAGTTAGAAGTCTACCAGGATGGAAGAGAGGCCATGAAGGGAAGAGGAAGTAAGGCAGGAGATGCCAAGGGAGAACTGAGGGAGCCCAGGTTAACCCCCAGCCTATGCTGTCATGTGACTATTTACATTAAACTTTCTCTGCATAGACAAAAACATGGGTTTTGCTGGTAGTCAACACATCAGAACTCTCAAAATAAAACTAATCCTGAGCATCACCTAGTTAAGAGAGAAAATGACTTATCATTTCCCTCATCTGGGATTTATGAGTATCTCTGGAATAACCAAAAAGTGACTAAAAAATTTTTAAATGAAGACAAAATGGCTCACGCCTGTAATCCCAGCACTTTGGGAGGCCAAGGTGGGTGGATCACCTGAGGTCAGGAGTTCAAGACCAATCTGGCCAACACGGTGAAACCCTGTCTCTATTAAAAATACAAAAATTAGCCAGGTGTGGTGGCAGCATCTGTAATCCCAGCTACTTGGAGGGCTGAGGCAGGAGAATCACTTGAACCCAGGAGGTGGAGGTTGCAATGAGCCAAGATCATGCCACCACACTCCAGCCTGGGCAACAGAGCAAGACTCCATCTCAAAAAAGAAAAAGACAAACTTGTCTTGATTTACAAAAGGACAAAGAAAAAGACAGACTTTGATGTGCGTATTAGTTTTCCATTGCTGTTTAATAAGTTGCCACAAACTCAGAGGCTCAAAACACCACCGGTTTATTATTCACACTTTCCAGGGGCATGAGTCGACTGGGCTCTCTTCTGAGGGTCTTACAAGGCTGAAATCAACATGTTGGTCAGGCTGCGTAACTGGAACTACCATTTCTTCCTAGTTGCCCCTGGGGACTGCACTCAGGGGTAGTCATATGGGCTCCTCCACTGGCTCTCTCTCCACATGGCTGTCTACTTCTTCAGGACCAGCAGAGCAACCACTTGTACTCTATACCTTTTCCTTCAAGAAGAGAATGGTGTCTTTGAAAGGCTCACCCAATTAAGCCACACTCACCCAGAATAATCTTCCTTTTGATTCACTCAAAGTCAACCCATTAGGGACCTGAATTACATTTGCAAAATGTCTTCATTTTTGTCATATAACCTAATTATAGTCATAGTCTTGCCCCACTCAAGGGGAGGGGATCACATACAGCATATATATAAGGGGTGTGGACAGTTTAGGTGCCACCTTAGAATTCTGCTTACCACAGTAGGGTTATCAAGTATAATTAATTATAGGATGCCAAGCTAGATTTCAATTTCAGATAAACAACAAATAATTTTTTAGAATGCTTGCTTCCCAAACTTAGTCTTCAGAATGTTCAAGTGCCTATAATAGGGTCATGAGCTCAAATGTTCCCAGGGGGCAAGAAGGTGATGTGAGTAGAGAGGCCACATAGGAACTGCGGCCGACTTAGAGGCTCATGCCTCAGGTAAGGGAGGCCACAGCTCTGCAACTGCAGCTGGCTGTTGCCAGGAGGACTCACAGGCCAAGTGGCAGGAACTTCTGATGCTTTTTCAAGAGATAGTACTTCTACTTGAATTTCTACATGAACTCTCCCAGGGATGACTATTAATCCAAAATTTAAAAACAAAAACATTTTATGAGTTATATAAAACACATTTATGGACTATATTTTGGCCCATGGAAGCCAGTTTGCAACCCATAAACTAAGGTCTGCAATCCTTGAGACTTTGGTTCCTCCAGGATGCGGGGAGAGCTTCCCTTGGTCCTGCTCATGACACTCTTCCGACTGAAGCCCACAAAATTTATATCTCTTTGTACCCCCATCTCACTTAGCCACCGAGCTTCACCTCTAAAACAAAATTGATTTGCCACATCAGAAAACTGATTTACAAGTCCTCTACGGCAGCCGTAATGCCAACAAATCAAATGCCAGATTTACAAATCCTCCGAAATGCACAATAAATGCCAAATAAAAACTTTCAATTTACCAATCTTTATTTGTAGGAAGCATAAATCAGAAATGGGATGGAATGGCTCCTGGCATTATTATGATTAAGTTTTGAAGTCATGATTTTTTTTCACTTTATATTTCCTTTCAAATTTGATCTTCTCTTTATGAGTGGACTTCTAGTTTTAATGACTGTGTAAAAATAATAACCTTAGTTGCAGCTTAGAAAAGATGTTAGGCCGATGGAGGCTTGGGCTGGATCTTAAAACCCACAGTATTTTTGATGTGGGGAATCAGCAAGGCCTTTGGGGGTCATTTCTGGCCAGTGTCTTATTCACCAAGAGAGTTTGCTGGACACAGGCCTTGTGTAGCCAGGCAAGGCCCTAAACATCCCAACCCAAAGTCTTTTACCTTATTTGGTTTGTTTTCTAGTGGCATTTAATACTCTCTCCAATTTATCATGAAGTTTGACTTTAAGATGCTTTTTTTTTTTTTCAGAGAAGTCTCAATCTTTGGCTCAGAATGAAGACCTGACTTCTGCACAAGACAAACAGAAAACATTAGAAGTGACGGGTGCTCTTTGGCAATTGTCAGCTAGGTAGTGATGGGGAAGGACATGTGTCTGGAGATCATGGTGCTGGAGCTTTGAACATTTCCACCTTTGCTCTTTTCATCATTAACAATGGCTAACACCACCACATATTGGTTGATATGCTTTGGCTGTGTCCCCACCCAAATCTCATCTTGAATTGTAGCTCCCATAATTCCCATGTGTTGTGGGAGGGACGCCGTGGGAGATAATTGAATCATGGGGGCAGTTTCCCTCATATTGTTCTCATGGTAGTGAATAAGTCTCATGAGATCTGATGATTTTATAAGGGGAAACCCCTTTCATTTGGCTCCCATTATCTCTTGGCTGCTGCCATGTAATATGTGCCTTTCATCTTCTGCCGTGATTGTGAGGCCTCCCCAGCCACATGAAACCAAGTCAGTTAAACCTCTTTTTCTTTATCAATTACCCAGTCTTGGGTATATCTTTATCAGCAGCATGAAAACGGACTAATACATTGGTAATTACCATGGCACATGGCAGCCTATGGTATCAATAAATACCGTTAAAAGGAAAGAAAGTGCCAGACGAAAGAGAAATGAGGAGCTCAAAGCAGGCCTTCTCTACACTGTCATCTTAGGTAGCTCACAGTTAAAAGCACATAATCTCATGGCAGAGGGATCACAAAGAGCACCGAAGACGGTTTCTTTGCCTGTATGTCTATGTCCCCATCAACTATGCAGTGGAGGCGGAAAGGAGCAGCTTGGGGTGAGACTGAGAGACACGAAGGGGCAATTGAAGCCATCGGGATTCTTGGGGTGAGGGAGGAGCCATGCAGGGGTGCAGAGAAGGGAAGGTGGCAACAGGCAAGGCAGGAGGTGTGTTTGGAGCAGTTGGCCCCATCCTCTCTAGGATGAAGATCCCTCCCTTTGGTAAGGGGTAAGGGGACACTTGTATCTTTAAAAAAAAAGAAACTTAGAGCAATTTCTCTTTATTACAGAAAGCTTAATAAAAATTTTAAAAGCCTATAAAATATACAGATAATCTGTTCCATCCAAAGTTAATCCTTGTATGAACCCCCTATTAAAGGATCCTTTGGTAAGGGGTTGAGAGGACACTTCTATCTAAAAAAAAAAAAAAAAGAAACCTGGAGCAATTTCTCTTCAATGCAGAAGTCTAAATAAAAATTTTAAAAGCCTATAAAATATACAGATAACCTGTTCCATCCAAAGACAATCCTTGTATGAACCCCCTATTAACAGACTATACACAGTAATGGAATATAACACCATATATGATATTATCATATCATATGCCACCATGAAAGAAAAGTTGTTTTGTTAGTGTTTATTGATTGTGAAAATTCAAAGTGACAAACAGTGAGGAGTTCGAGACCAGCCTGGCCAACATGGTGAAAACCCATCTCTACTAAAAATAAAAAAAATTATTTGGGTGTGGTGGCATACGTCTGTGTGGGAGGCTGAGGCAGGAGGACTGCTTGAACCTGGGAGGTGGAGGTTACGGTGAGCTGAGATCATGTCACTGCATTCCAGCCTGGGTGACAGAGTGAGACTTCATCTCAAGGAAAAAAAAAAAAAAAAAAACTAAAGTGACAAGCAGCCACTATGAATTGAGTATCGGTGCACATTTAAAGTGTAGTTATGCGTGGCTCTAAAGAGTGTGGGCTATAGATCAAGTTTTGTGCACAGCTTCTTACCTTGTAATATCTCCCCTCCCTTAAACCATCCTACATGCACTCAGTTATTCCACTCACACAATCCAGTGCTGTGTCAGCAATACATGAGTGAAATCATTTAATAAAAATATTTCCCATGCATCTGCTATGTTTAAGGCATTGTGCCCAGATGCTGGAAATGTACTTGTGGGGGAAAAAAAATCCGAGCAAAATACCTGTGTTCCTGGAGCTTGTTATTATAGCAGGGAAAAGTGACTCACTTGTGAGATGTTGCACTTGGATTTTGCTAAAAATTATTATTAAAAGTAATGGCAAAACCACGATGACTTCTCCACCAATCTAACAATTTAAAATATTTGCAAATGATTTACTTTAATTAATTAATTAATTAATTTATTTATTTTTTGAGACAGAGTTAAGCTCTTCTCTCCCAGGCTGGAGTGTTGTGGCGCAATCTCGGCTCACAGCAACCTCTGCCTCCCACTTTATTTCTTTGGTAACAAAACTCTCACTGCCATTTGAATTTGCTACCTTGGGTGAGATCAAGAAGACCTAAGGCCATCTTGTGTTGAGATTTAATCCTGAGGGCTAGTGGTCCCCAGAAAGAGCATGTTACCCTTGTTGGCATACCAGATCATTTTAGAAGCATTTAAAAATCATTGTTTACTTATTTTAATTTTCCTTCATGTTCAATGAAGAAAAAGTAACACATCAAAACTGAAATTTAATGAAAATTATTGCTTAGGACAAGAGCAAGTTTAAAATAAGAGTATATTTAAATAAAATATTAAAGAAAGCATTGTAAAGATGGTACATGATACAGCAAAAAAAAAATTGTAAAATGTGGAGGCAAATCGTGAATCTTTGAGAAATAACCCTGCTAGAGTCAGACAGGAGAGCAACCTGAGTCGTGACACGCCTAGGTCTGCAGGGCATTGTTGTGGGCTGTGATTTGCCTTCCAAAGATCACCCAAACACCAGAGCAGAGGTTGCACAAAGGTAAGTAGAGGACAGTCTGGAACTCTGATTTGGGAGACTAAAGAGTAATCCCAGAAAAAGACCTTGAAGACTGGAACTACAGTAGTGATAGTGACGGAAGGACACATTCAAATATGCTCCCCCTGCTTCCTGTCAAAGTAGAACACAGCCTGGCACACAGGCAGGAAATGAGAAGCAAAGATGGCTTTTCCCCAGATTATTATCATTTATGCTTCCTTTCCCAATTACTGGTATTAGAATTATAACGTCGCGTGATAGTGATGTTTTCTCCTGGTGTCCGGAAGCTGCAATCTAAGTGCTCATAAACATCTTTGGGAATGGATGAACAGAGAGTATGAAAATGGACTTTCTGATTTAGTCATTACAGCATCTGTGCTGGACTGTCAGCCACTTGCAACTGGCCACATGCAAGGAAATGCCTCTTTGAAGTTTACAGTCAACATCAAATATAAAAAAGAAGACAATTTATACCAGATGGGTTGACGGTTGTTTCAATCCCCAAAATTTCCTGCTTGGTATTCATCTTTATTCTCTCTCCTATCAGCACCCCAAACTTTCCTCCAAAAGACACCCTTTCTCCACTTTAATCCCTGAGTTTAGGTGGGCTTAACCCCCTCCCTTGCCTTTGAGGCAGACACAAATCTCAGGTTTGGCCTGGTTCACAAATAGGCACTTGGTACAATCTCAGTAAAGAAGACTCAACCAGCACTATGTGCTGGGCCTATTCGATAAGGAAGCACTTTGTCCACTCCTTATATTCAGACCTGAAGTTCAGGAGGGCTACTACAGGGAAGGAGAATGACCCTCATCCAGAGAGAAATGGACCTTTGGGAGATAAAGACTCTATATCCTCATGGCAATTTTTAGCCTTTTGGATATGGTTTTTCTCCCTAGACCTTTCAATTTTGTGAGAAAATATTCCCCTCTTTTTTCCCCTCAGAGCAATTTGAGTTGGGTGTCTGTCACCTACAAACTAAATGTCATTGCACAGTCAAGCCCAGCTTAGTAAATCACCATGTAACTGGGATGGGACGGGGGAACAACAGTGAAAAGGAGGCAAGCACTGTCAGGAAGACGCCAAGGGGCTCATTCTGATTCATCTCTGTAAAAATTTATTGAGGACTTGCTATGTGAAAGGAAGTGTGTTGGACAAGGTCAGGTAGAGAGTACGAATGCAAAGACTTAACAAAATGGTCTGTGTCCTTAAAATTATTATCCTCCATTCAGGTTGGAGTGTTACCAGTGTAAAGCTTACATGGCGTAGGTGAGTTTCTACCCTGCCCTAACTCTGCTGACCTTTAGGAAACAGCATGCCTGTGGTCAGAAGTTCCCCTTCATGGCCAAACCAGTCAAGACTTGTGAGATCTAAGACAGCAGCTCACTTGACCTAAGAAGAACCTCTAACTTTGTTGTAACCTAATTTCCATACTAAGTGACACTCCCATAGTGCCATGACAGCTGACAATCACCATGACACTGACCAGAAGAAACTATAAAAGGACAAAAAGGAAGGCAGTATTCTGTTTCCCAGAAGTTTTCTGCCCATTCCCAGAAAAGACATGAATATTCCTCCCCTTGTTTTTAATACCCAGCCTTTTCACTAAAGATGCCCTACATTTGTGGCTTCCCAGGTCTCATGAGCTGAGAGGTTGATTTGGGAGCCGAGCTCCTGCCTCTCAATTCCATGGCCATGGAATAAAATCTGTACCATTCAATGCTCCCTTTCAGTTTTGTGTATTGTATCCACAGCACTGAAAAGGGAAATACCCCATTTTGGGGAGGACTGGCTTCGTTGGTAACAAGAGCAAGGTAGTGTTACCTCTGGATCTTGCCTCTACCAAAGCACGCTCCACTGCCACCTTCCCTCTTACTCTCTACATAAGATGCTATCTCCAGTCTCATTGAGGAAGTCCACACCATCAGCCACAAGCTCCCCTAACATCCTTCACAATGTATGAAGGATGCATTGTATCCTGCATTACATAGAAGGTTTTAGAGCAGGGAGTGCTGCAATCAGATCTCTGCGTTTTGAAAAGTCACTTTTGAGACTTAATCTTGGCATAAAGCATTGTATGAATTTCCTGAGGGCTAATTTTGCCCAGAAATGGAGCAAAATTAGTCCTCAGGAAATTATTTTTATATATATGTATAAAATTATTTTTGTATGATATGTTAAAACCCCCAAAACTGAAAGGGCAACATGCACACTGAATGAACTATGATGACCATTCCCACAACCTTTCCTCTCCTTGTATCCTCTTTCCTATTGTGTGTCCTTCTGACAACTGCACTGTGAAAGTGGCATGAAACATCTGGAAGGAAAGAAAAAAATGAAAAGAAGGTAAAAGGAAGGAAAAGGTAGGGAGAGAGAAAAGGAACAAGGGAAGAAGGGAAGAAAGGAGGGAGGGAGGGAGGAAGAAAGGGAAAGAAGGAAGGGAAAGAAGGAAGGAAGGAAGGAAGGAAGGAAGGAAGGAAGGAAGGAAGGAAGAAAGAAAGAAAGATTGGCTGCCTCTTGGAGTTTGTTGGCATGGAAACACAATGTTTCTTTCTCCGAACAAAGCCTCCTGCACAATTGCAATGCTACTATGTATCAATCCCACAAAATAACCACTGGCCAGGAATCACAAAGTATTCCCAAAGAAATGCAAGCTGAAGGGGAGCCTGGATAGAAAGGGCAGATATACCCTGAAAATTCACAGAGAAGTATCTAGGGCTAGAAGTTGATTGAAGTCAAGAAGCTGAGTGCTGGGGGAGGCTGCTCTTGTGTTTCTCTCCTCCTGCTTAGCCAGCAGAAATCAGATCATTTGCAGATCTTGCCTGCCCTTCTCTTTTGGAATAAGAAATGTATGGCCATTTGTTATTTCTGCATGTGCTGAGGACTCTTCCTCCCGCCTCCTAAATGGAACCACAGGGTCTGTAAGTGCAGCAAGAATCCAGCATGCAAAACATCAACACTGTGGATCGCTTCTTGCTTTTTCGTTGCGCACCCCCTTCTTCCTGCCTTAGGAAACCTTATCTTTAGCCTCCTTTGCCCAGCTGCCGGATTCTTAGTGTGGCTTTTCAAACTGAAGGACACATATTTATGGCTCTTCCTCTGAAATTAAAATCCAGGATAGGTTACGCATATGGGGAAAGGAGGGGTCCTTCAATCTGACATGCTGCCAAGTGAGTCAGCACACAGGCTGGCTTGAGGGAAATAGAAATATCTGTAACAAACAAAAGCCAGGAAATAAAATCATGATGCTTGCAATACTTATCAAAATGATGACCACCACAGGAATCTAACATGGGCAACCCCACACTTTGGGCAGGGCAAAGGAGATGTGTTTCCATAAATAACAATATACAGTTGCTACCTTGAATGCTTTCTTTTGGAAGTAGGAATGTATAAGTTGTAAATTAATATTAAATTCAAATTTACACCTGCCTTTATAAATACCCTGTAGCAAAATTGATACGTGAGCCTAGACAAAAGAAGGTACTGGATCCCATAGACTCTGGCAACCCCTGGGAATGGAGTGCATTGTCCTCTAAGGATGTGTCAAAGGACCGTTGTGAAGTTCACAGGGACCTGAAGCATGATCATTTTGGGATAGAGATAAAAGCATGTGGCTGAAAAAACACAGAGTCTGTTTGGGAAATGGTGACTGACCCAGGAACCAGATCAGGAGTATGAGATATGAAGAATGAATCTGTCTATGATCATATATTCTAAACTTTTATGATAAATTGGTAATTCTGGGTATGGCAGAAGCAGAGGGGAAGGGTGTGGCAGAGAATAGAGGAGTCGTCTGTTTTAGACGCATCTTTGGAAGCAACCACAGCCTGGCCTGCAACCCATCCAGGCTCCCCCTGTGGGGTGAGTTGTTAGCTCATCACACCAGAAGCCATTTAGAGATACAGCCATTTAGGGAGAATTCCTCCTTCCTTCTTCCTTCCTTCCTCCTTCCTTCCTTCCTCCTTCCTTCCTTACCTTCCTTCCTTCCTCACACAGCCTACACAAGAGGTGGGTCAATCCATAATATCATGAAAATTTTTTAATTAAAGGAAAAATGAAAAATCGGCTGCTGTTGGGTGCTTGTCACATAACAACATGATACAGCATTACTTGGAACAGATTCTAGTTTTTTTAGCCTCCCTCACTCTCAGGCTCAGATGCCAATCAATCCCTGAGCCCTTAGTGCCTTAGTATCCTCAGCAACAATGAACTCTATCTTTAATTCACTAAGGGGGCCCATTAAAATGGCCTGGCTGCAGTACCCAAACACGGTTCTTCTGCTTCCTCCCTTCTCCAACAGATAATCCCTGCCCACAGTTCAGAAGCTCCCTTCACTAACTCTCTTTACCCTTGCCTAGTGTCAACTATCCTCTTCCACCCTTGACCACTCTTCTCAACCTCAAGTATCTTCAGTAACCCTCATCTACCCTCGGTCACCTGAATCCGTCCTCCATGCTCTTCATCTAATCTTACCTATCCCCAACTATCCCCATCCACCCTTGACTACCCTTGCCTCCTTTTATGAATCATTAGCTTGCATTACCACCATCACACCTACCCCCAGAATATAGTAACAAGGATTAAAATTATGCTCTGTCTGACACGCAGCACGTTTTCCACTCAAGAAATATCTTTGGAATGAAGGATTTGTGTAGCAATCACAATCATTTGTGATTACTGGCAACTTATATCTTTACATCATTGTTATTTAATCCTCATAAGAATCCTGTAAAGAATATGAGATTTTCCCCAGATGAAGAAATTTAACAGCTTTATGAAGGTGAGTTTATACCTAAGTATAGGACGAAGACTCAGGGACCTCCTGCTGTTCCTGCTCACAATCATGGATATTGTTTAGTGTCACACTGCAGGATGTTCAACCCAACCATGCATGAGGAACTTTATGGATATGGTGTATCATCCTCAGAGTCTCACAAGGAAGGCAGGCATCTTACAAGTGAAGAATCTAGAGCTCAGGAAACCTCAGTGACTGACCCAAAGCTACCAAGCTAGAAAAATGGCAGAATAGGGACTGAGAACCAAGGTCCTCTAACTCTGGGTGTTTCTCTTGTGTCAGAAATAAACTCATTCACACTCTGATGTTATCGAAGTCACGTGCATTTCTTTTTCATGAACACGTGCATTTTAAAAGGAAGAAAAAATTCACTTTCATGGTACAGAAAATATTTTTAGTTGGAGGAATTGTCTGAAAAATTGTACCAGAATGATTAAAGTTTCCATAGTCCCTCAAGTTATACTTTATACTTCTAAAGTCATTCCTGTGTCAAACACCAAAGAAGAAAGTAGGTCAGATATTGAAGTTATCTTCCTTCTACTGCATTCCCCTCTGTTTCATGCCTGTTTCTACTGCAGAGTACATTTGACTCCCTTGAGTTAAGGCTCAAGAAATGTGAGATACTCTGTTATGCAAATCACAGGAGGAAAGAGCAGACAGGAAAAAAGGGGACAATCTGCTATGGTGGAAGTTTTTGAATTATGAAGCTTTAAGGTAAATAGATTAAGCAGTGACCTAGTTTGACCTCACAAGCAGATGGAAGACTCTTAAGAAATTGTGTTATGAAGAAAAACCAGGAAGAAAAAGGGAATTGGTATATCGACTGAGGGCTGAATGGCACATTGGCTTGGGTGCGTGTTCTGACCTCAGACTGCCTGCCTTTGATTCCAGCCCCACTTCCTAACTGTCTCAGTTTCGTGATCTCTAAAAAGGGAATAATATGAAAAATGGTACCCAACTCAAATAATCAGAGAGAAGTCAAGGAACTGGTGTGTGCAGCCTATTTCTTTTCTTTTTTTTTCTTTTTCCTGAGATGGAGTCTCGCTCTGTCACCCAGGCTGGAGTGCAGTTGCATGATCTCGGCTCACTGTAACGTCTACCTCCTGGGTTCAAGCCAATTATCTTTCCTTGGTCTCCCAAGTAGCTGGGACTACAGGCACACGCCACCCCACATGGCTAATTTTTGTATTTTTAGTAGAGATGGGGTTTCACCATGTTGGCCAGTCTGGTCTCGAACTCCTGACCTCAAATGATCCACCTCCCTTGGCCTCCCAAAGTGCTGGGATTACAGGCGTGAGCCACCGCACCCAGTCGTGTAGCCTATTTCAAACAGGCACTGGTGTGTTTATCAAATGCAGCATGAACGATAGCGAGACATCACTAGAAAGCACCCTTCCTGGATGCTCTTGGGCCACTTTCCGTGCCGGGTGAATTAGGCTGCTTGACTTGTACAGTGCAGAACCTCATTCAAGGTGCAGCAAGGAGGAGGAGTTTCCCATAAAACGTACAGGAAATGAAGAAGAGCAGGGAACAAGTGCTCAGACAGACCACATGGAGACTGCAATGTGCTCAGCACATGGGAAACTCTGAGCCATCAGGTGCCAGCTTGTGACTGAATGGATAGTGCACTGTTCCCCAATCTCTTGGACCACTGTTAGGGCAATGAGAATTCATTCTCTCTAAAATAGGCTGCCTTCAAAGGCCACTAGAAATAGGATCTCACTGGTTCAGTGGGGCAACATAGGTCTTGGCAGTTAAAGCCATTATTTAGCCAAGTAACCACATAGGTTCTCACCAACCTATAAATTAGCCTCCAATGGGCCAAGAGCCAACCATGATCAATAAACTGAAGTCTAGGGAGAGAGATCCCAGAGCCAGCCTTCCTGAGAGAGGAACAGGGTAGGACAGGTATAGAGAGTGCAGTAGTTTCCTACCTAATACAGTTATTTCATATGATCTTATACAGCCTGGCAAAATGGGCATTATTAAGTCCTGTGTTTCAAAATGCATTCCTCTAGGCATGATTTTTTTGTTTTTGTTTTTTGTTTTTTGTTTTTTTTTTAAAGAATGATGCTCAGTCATAGACTTCAAAAGTAAGTAGGGCTTAAAATCAAACCTTTTAAAAAATTTAAACTTGAGAAAAGTTAGAGTTCCCTAAGGAATTCTAACTCGAATGTGTTTTATTTCACCAATCCTCAAATTTGGATTTTATCATGTGTTCTTGATTTTATTATCATCTTTCCTAATGAAGGATAAACACTTAGTCATTTAAGAAAGGAAGATGGGATTTAGAAAAGAGGGAAGGAATGAAAAAAGCATTTTACAGCCAGTGTTCCCCAAATTAGATACACATCAAAATCATCTGGGAAGTTTGTTTGAGAAAGAGCTTTATTAAGGTATTATTTACATCCCATAAAATTCACTCATTTAAGTATAAAATTTAACACTTTTAGTAAATGTATACAGTTGTGCAACTACACCACAATTCAATTGTGACATTTCTGTCATCCCCCAAATACTCCCTCATACCTGAAAGCTTTTAATTTTGATTTTAAATCAATTCATTCTCGAATTACATAGAAAATCAATGTTAAGAGGTTGGTGTTTTTTCCATACTTTTATCAATACATGTATGCATTTATATACTGTCTTAGTAACTCAGGCTATCCTGACAAAAAATATCATAAACTAGGTGGCTTGTCAACAAGAAGCATTTGTTTCTCACAGTTCTGGAAGATGGGAAGTCCAAGATCAAGGCCCTGGTGGGTTTGGTGTCTGGTGACAGCCCATTCCTCATAGACAGTGCCTTCTCACTACATCCTTGTGTGGTCAAAAGGGACAAGGCAGCTCTCTAAAGCTTCTTTGATAAAGGCATTAATCCCCATCAGAGAGCTCTGTCCTCATTACCCAATCATCTCTCAAATACCCCATCTCCTATTACCTTGGGGGTTAGGATTTCAACATACACATTGGAGGGGACACAAACACAGCACCATAGCACATACATAAGGGGGGCCAAACATAGACCATAGCACATACATAAGGGGGGCCAAACATAGACCATAGCACATACATAAGGAAATAATAGCCACACGTGTGTTGAGGCGGTTTTGTTTCATTAATAAAATTAATGGGGCCAGGCTTGTGGCACATGCCTGTAATCCCAGCACTTTGGGAGGCCAAGGCAGGTAAATCACTTGAGGTCAGGAGTTTGAGACCAGCCTGGACAACATGGCAAAACCCTGTTTCTACCAGGAAATACCAAAATTTGCCGGGTGTGATGGCACGTACCTGTAGTCCCATCTACTCAGGAGTCTGAGTAGTAAAAAAATTAAATATAAATAAATAAATAAAGGAAACCATAGCATATATTATGTTTCATGACCTGCCTTTTTCAGCGAAAAATATGCCTCAGAGATCTTTTCACATTGGTTGTCTTTTCTCATTCTCTTGTAATGTCTTCCTGGCATTCCAGAGAATAAACATAGCGTAATTCACTTGGCCACCATTTCCCCTTTTGATGAAAATGTAAGCTGTCTTTTTTACTTTTTATCTTAAATAATGATGCAGT
This sequence comes from Rhinopithecus bieti, assembly GCF_001698545.2. Classification (NCBI taxonomy): domain Eukaryota; kingdom Metazoa; phylum Chordata; class Mammalia; order Primates; family Cercopithecidae; genus Rhinopithecus; species Rhinopithecus bieti. Next base: position 336,173 of record NW_016806263.1, on the reverse strand, counting down.
AACATTTGTGTACTACATCCATAGGCATCTGTGTGTTATTCCTGGAGGACAGACTCCTAGAAATGCAACCACAGTGTGAATTTTTTTAAAACCAGGTATCGTACCACCCTTCCTCTCCATTCTCAGACCTCTGAGAGTTTATTAGATCAGGGTGGAGCTGCATTCTTACCAAGCACCTGCTCTAGAGATTCAGATATAGCCAGCCTGGCACCAGCTGCAACTGTCATTGCGGAGTCTTTGTTCTAAAGCAAACATCAGTAACGTTGTAGTCAGAAAAGGGTAGGTTCAAATCCCAGGTCTGTCATTGCAAGTGGTATAACCCTGGATGCCATTCATTCCTGCCTATGCCCATGCACCCATTCATTCACTCACCATCTAGTAAACAAGCATTGAGCACTTCTTATGTGTTCAATTCTCAGTCAGCAGGTGACACAGATACAAAAACAAATGAACAAATACAGTAAAGTATCACAGATTTTATGAAGAGGAGGATAGTCCATTTTATGTAGAGAAGGATGACTGGGGAAACCTGAAAAGATGGTAGAGGGAACTCTAATGGTGAGCCTTAAATTAAGGTTTCTGCCAAGCGACCAAAGATAACCCACTCAGAGGAAACAATGAGTACAATGGCCTGGAGGTACCATGCATCGTGATTTCGCAAAATACAAGGTACAAGGGGCAGCAAGGAGGCTGGGAAGGCAGACAGGATTATGGTAGGCTTTGTAGGGTGTACTAAGGCCCTTTTAAAGGGCTGTGCCATGGGACATCCCATGGTAGAGTTGCATTTAGCATAACTTTAATGCTACGGTATGAAGGAAGGAATAAAGGGGCTTTGGCAGGGAGACCCAGGTCATGGAGTGAGTTGGTGAGGAGCCTTGTCCCAGGCCAGCACTCTTTGCACAGCCCACACTAAACACTAGTGTTAGAACCCATTAGAAAGCCAAGTAGTGATCCCTAATTATTGTTGACTTGCCCAGTTGATAAGCTTATTGTTCTTGGCCTTGCTGCAGCCCAGCACTAAGCCTGGTATTGAATGATCAGCCAGGTACAATGGTTAATTTTATACGTCAGCTTGGCTAAGCCACAGTGTCCAGATGTTTGGTCAAACATTATTTCGGATGTTCCTGTGGGGGTGTTTTTGAATAAGATTAACATTCAAATCTGTGAACTTCAAGGAAAGCAGATTGCCCTTCTTAACATGGGTGGGCCTCATCCAATCAGTTGAAGCCTGACTAGAACAAATGAATGACTTCCCGAGTTAAGAGGGAATTCTGCCAGCAGATGGCCTTTGGACATGGACTGTAACATCAGCTTTTTTCTGGGTCTCCAGCCTTCTGGCTCACGGTGCAGATTTTGAACTTACCAGCTTCTGTAACTGCATGAGCCAATTCCTTGAAATAAATCTCTCCAGATACATGCACACTCTGTTGGTTCTGTTTCTCCAAAGAACCCTGACTAGCACACCAGAGAAGACAGTATAAGTCTTTAGCAGTTCTCTCTAGGGGCTGGAAGCAGCCCCAAGACTGTGGTGGGAATGCTTCTCATCACAGGAAGAACATCCAGAAAGGTTGCAGGGGATGGATAAACAATCTGGTGACATAATCTCTCTCTCTTCAAATGTCTCCATTACAGCAGTTGTTTCTAGACAACTTTTCTGAACTTCTTCTTTTCATTCTCTATCTTAGTCGAGGATGTGATACTTGCCTCAACCTGCACAGAATGCTGCTTTGCCTGTTTTTGTTGTGGTTTGTTTTTTGTTTTGTTTTGTTTTCTTACATTTTCTTCGGTTATTGGCACAAGTCGCTCAACTCTCAGAAGGTGGGATCCATATATTGAAAATTTTTCATATTTTCCTTGTAAAGTGAAGGTGGTAGTCATACTGGCACTTTCTATTTAATATTTTTTATAATTTATAGAATGGTGCTTGGTTTAAATAAGCTCTTAGCCTCAGTTACGAAATCTGTAAATTGAGGATAATATAGTAATTGGGACTAGTACTACAGTATCTTATAGATTGTTCTAAGGATTAAATGAGAACATGCATGTCAAGTGCTTAGCAATGTCCTTGGCATTTAAAAAATGCTAGGTCTTTCCCTTATGAGATCATAAGTCTTATATGATTATTTCAATAAGCCTCTAAAGTAGACAAGAAATGATCAGTTAACCTTGCTTCATAAATGAAGATGAAGCTTAGAGGTAAAGTATCTTCCTTGAGGCCACACAGTCAAAACTTAGAAAAGCTAGAACCTGAATTCAGAACTTCTGACTTCAATGCTCTTACTACTGTGCACACTCAGTTTCTGGGACACTCAGACCCTGAAAAGATACATACACACAGAAGAGTTTAGGCAAATCTATATGAGTATGTACAGCCAACAATAAAACAAATATACTATGTACTTACATGTATATTAGAAACGTGCACATTTTCCAAAATCATGTAAATTTTTTTTTTTTTTTTTTTTTTTT
>NW_016806263.1:289929-333442 GCF_001698545.2 Rhinopithecus bieti | reverse complement strand
CTCAGCCTCCCGAGTAGCTGGGACTACAGGCGCCCGCCTCGTCGCCCGGCTAGTTTTTTGTATTTTTTAGTAGAGACGGGGTTTCACCGTATTAGCCAGGATGGTCTCGATCTCCTGACCTCGTGATCCGCCCGTCTCGGCCTCCCAAAGTGCTGGGATTAAAGGCTTGAGCCACCGCGCCCGGCCGTAAATTTTATTATTCTTACTCAAATATCACTGTTTTAATTTCTTCTTAAAATCTTTATGAATGGACTGCTAAAAATGTGTACTAAGGCTATGCATTTTTGGCGGGGTCCGGTTACTTGCAGCTCTTTTAATGTACCGAAGTGGTGGTAAAATGCGAAACTTCTAATACTTGAATTGTCTACATATTCTTTTTAAGGGATATGAACCTTAGTTACACATTTTTTTTTTTCTGTATGTTTACATAGACTCCATCAGAAAAGTTTCAGCCAAGTAGCCTCTTTCTAGCTTCCAAAGCCACATATTTGCAGAATGAAGAAAATTCAACTGGAGAAGAAATAGAATGTATATGGCCGATGGGAAGAGTGCTTTACTACAGCATCACCATAACATTGCACATCAGTAGAAAACCACATCCAGGCCGGGCGCGGTGGCTCAAGCCTGTAATCCCAGCACTTTGGGAGGCCGAGACGGGCGGATCATGAGGTCAGGAGATCGAGACCATCCTGGCTAATACGGTGAAACCCCGTCTCTACTAAAAAATACAAAAAACTAGCCGGGCGACGAGGCGGGCGCCTGTAGTCCCAGCTACTCGGGAGGCTGAGACAGGAGAATGGCGTGAACCCGGGAGGCGGAGCTTGCAGTGAGCTGAGAGCTGGCCACTGCACTCCAGCCTGGGCAGCAGAGCAAGACTCCGTCTCAAAAAAAAACAAAAAAACAAAAAAAAAGAAAACCACATCCAGCATCAACTTCAGAGAAGGCAAATATGTCATGGTGGAGACACAGGCTGTGGAGCCAAGCAGGGGTGGGTTTACATCCCTATTTGTCAATGGAGCAAACTTATGCAAGTGCCCATCTCGAGTTCAAGGCCACACATTTGAATAAAACACATTTGTCTATATGAGTAGATGTGGAAATATTGTATTGGTCAGCATCTGCACAATAATAGTTCGTAACTAATTATTCAAAACTCAGTGGCTTAAGCATGGATTTTCATTTTCATGGATTTTCACATTAATAATTTTGGCTGATCCAGGCAGGACTCAGCTGGGTATTTCTACTGCAGGGCGCTGAACCTACCTCCAGTATATGAACTGTGTTTCACTTGGGCTCAAGCCTGCAGGGCAGTGACAACTCAGCACACAACATAACCATGTTGAGTTACTGGACTGAGCAAAACCTTAAACCGATATATACAGTCAAATATTTGATAATGACATTGATAAATAATTATGCTTTTTATCCTTTATAATCTTTCAAATGCTTTCAATTTTAACTTTTCATTAATTAGGAAGTAAAGATAGATATATATTTTCATGTGGCTTTAAATAGAAATTTCCTTAAATGGCCTCATTTGGGGAGAAAATATCTGAAGTAAATATTCCTTAAACTATAGCTTCTTAAGCCTTGCATGATCACTTGTTAGCTTCCTAAAATGTAGATCATCATTCAGTTCATCTAAGGTGATTCTGCAATTTTGCATTTCTGACATGTTCTCAGGGATGCTGATGATGCTTTTGGATTCTGGACAAATTTTAAGTAGGAAGGAAAATAATGCTACATCCACTTTTTTATTATTTTAGTTTTGTAGAGAAAGATTTTGTTTCTCAAATGATAGTTATATGGTTTATGCAATAAAATGAAAAAAGTTTATGCAGATCAATGAATAAAAATGTGTATTTCAACAGTTTCTAGATCATGCCAGATGAATAATAAGTGTTGAATAATATTCAACAAAAGAAAAACCTCAGTCAACAGTTCTTAGCCTTGATACATTTCTCTGTAAAATATTGAGCAGATCATTAATCCTCAAATGCCTCAGCAAGCAACTTGAAGTTCTAGCATGCACTCCCTTCAGCTCCCAGGGTCACTTCTGTTCTAGAAAGTGCAGGCCTCTTCTGTTCTGAAATTCTTAGGTAATTTTGAGTAGCTGCTGCTTCCTATTTCCATTGTCAGGATTCCATTCTCTATCCTTCATCATTTCTTCTAGCATCAGAGTTATCTTTCTGAAACTCAAATCTTATCATAATCTTCAACCGCTTATCTGCAAATTAAGTTCCCTCCCAGCATGCCCGGATTAAAGTTCAACTCCCCTCACAAGGCCTATAGGCCATTCTTCATGCATTCAATCAACAAATATTTACTGTGCCATACTATGTGCCAGACAGAGTTCTACGTGCTGGAGAAATCAAAGTCTCCACATGGATTCACAAGCAAATAAACATAAATAAATCAGATATTGTCCTAGCACAGTCTTACCCCCTTCTCCCCCTGCCACTGTGCCCTATGCAGTGCATAGTTGGTCCTCATTTCTCTACACCCCCAGGTACATCATGTTCTTTCCTACCTTTGAGCCTATGTCATTGTTGTTTCCTCTATCTAGAATGCCCTTGACTCTTCTCTACTTGGAACAGCATAATTGTCTTTGAAGATATAGTTCACATGATTTGCAATGTGAAGCTTTTACCTTTTTTTTTTTTTTTTTTTTTGAGATGTTGTCTCACTTTGTCACCAGGCTGAAGTCCAGTGGCACAATCTCAGTTCACTGAAACCTTTGCCTCCTGAGTTCAAGCAATTCTCCTGCCTCAGCCTCCCAAGTAGCTGGAACTACAGGTGCACGCCAACCACGCCCAGCTAATTTTTGTATTTTTAGTAGAGACAGGGTTTCACCACGTTGGCCAGGATGGTCTCGATCTCTTGACTTCGTGATCTACCTGCCTTGGCCTCCCAGAGCTTTTCCATCTTAACTCCATGTAGTTATGTCTTGGTTTGTGCCTAATTAAATCTGAAATGTCTGTTATGGCCCTGTTTTTATTCATCCTTTTTTTAGTAGATGATCCACCCTCACCCAATATGGGCTTGCACCATCCAATCGTCCAATCAGCTGATAGAACCAAAAGGCAGGGAAAAGGTAAATTTTCTCTCTCCGTTATGGGGCTGGGACTTTTGGTTTTTTTGTTTTGTTTTGTTTTTTTGAGACAGAGTCTGTCGCCTAGGCTGGAATTCAGTGGCACAATCATGGCTCACTGCAACCTCTGTCTCCCAGGTTCAAGTGATTCTCTTGCCTCAGCCTCCATGTAGCTGGGATTATAGGCACATGCCACCACACCCTGCTAATTTTTGTATTTTTAGTAGAGATGGGGTTTTACCATGTTGACCAGGCTGATCTTGAATTTCTGACCTCAGGAGATTTCTGCCTACCTCAGCCTCCCTAAGTGCTGGGATTATAAGTGTGAGCCTTCATGCCCAACCTGGGACATTCTTCTTATCCTGCCCTTGGACACCAGAATTCCAGGTCCTTTGGCCTTTGGCCTTCGACTGAAAGTGACACCATTGGCTTCCCCAGTTCTTCAGCTTGTAGACAGCCTATCGGACTTCTAAGCTTCCATAATCACATGAGCCAATTCCCCTAATAAATACCCTTTATATGTCAAATTATCTACATGTGCTATTGGTTCTGGAGAACCCAAATACAACCCCTCCTCTCATTCAAGCTTCACAAATATGACTTAACAGCCCATTTTCATCAAGAAGTACAGTCTATTTCTTTACACCTTGACTCTGGGCTAGACTTACACTTGCTTTGGTCAGTCGAACGTGTCAGAGAGTTGGGGTTCTTGCTGACTTCTGCTCTCTTGGATTCCTGTGTCTGCCATGAGAACAAGCGTGGGCTAGCTGGCTGACGGAGGAGAGACTTAATGGAACAGAGTCAAGATAAACCAGTAGTCCCCGCAAGACCCCAAGGCAGAATCAATAAATCCCTCCAGATAACCCACAGATTCATGAAACGAATTCAATATTTATTGCTCTGTGTCCCTAAGGTTTGTGACTGTCTGTTACGCAGCATCAATGTGGCCCTTGAACACTGATGCCAATGCTTTAGGGCATCATCAAATCTTATGACTTTTTATACCTGACATATTTGCATTGTTTTAGTCATTTATTCACTTATTCATGTATCTGTATTTCAAGGAGGTTTGTCTACTATATGCCAGACAATATTATAGGGCTTAAAGATTAATATAGTATATTTTGTGCCCTAATCAACAAATGTCAATGAGACATTTGACGTGCGTCTTTTCCCCTTGAGCAACTCTAGAAACAGAACTTCCCCTCCATAAAGCCAATTCCTCTGTTTAATCTCTCCGGGGGTTAAGAAGTTCTTCCTTATGTCCAGCCCCAAACTCCTCAGCTTTAGTCTGAGCTTCTGTCTTTTCGTTCAGTTGCCCATGAACCTGGGGAATAAAGCTCAGCATCTGCCTCATAAAAACCCTTTATGAATTTAAATTCAGTCATTAAGTCAGGGAAATAGTTAAGCCACTTTACATGTGCTGAAGATTTTATTTTGGGATATCTCTGTGGGAAGGGATGTTTGGGATTAATTGAGCTTTCTGGATATCTGCACATGAGCACCGGAGTTTTATATATAGAACCAGAACACCTGATCACAGCACCTGCAAAAGGAAATTACTCATTTAACCTCTTGAACTCCAATCAGAGAGAGGAAGGTGTTGAGGATCTGAAGGAAAACCCAGTGGCAAGGGGCCAGGTCCCATGGATGGGGTGCAGGAGGGACATTCCAAAGATACCATCTTGGTACTCATCTTTCCCTGCATCCCTTCACCCATTCCTCATGGTCACTCCAGTTCATATTCTGCTTAAAACTCTTTCTCAGGTCAGGTTCTTAATCATTCACTAATGTATATGTCTCTGTCTGATTGCTCCAGATACCATCTTCTATAATATTTTAAGAGGTTGGTTTCACAGAATTTTATAAATACTGGAAAGGAAAATCTATTTATCTTTTTCATTCTTTCTTCCATCATGGAGTTTAGAAAATCATCATTCCTGCAGAAGGTTTGATGAATATTTACTTTTCTCTTTCCACCATCTTTAAAATGCAATTAACTCTATTCAACCTCATGTTCTAAACTCATATGATCAGAGAGAACTTTCCTGACCATTCTATATAAACTTACATGCCCTCTCCTTATTTTTTCTGGTTTATTTATCTATCTATTTTATTGCTGTACTTTATTCCATTGTGTGACTGTATTACATTTATTTACTTATAATGTCTGGGTTTCTGGTTTGTTTGTTTTTAAATAAAACAGGTTCGGGGTACACATACAGGTTTGCTATGTAGATAAACTCCTGTCATGGGGGTTTGTTGTACAGATTATTTCATCACCCAGGTACTAAACCTAGTGCCCAACAGTTATTTTATGCCCCTCTTCCTCCTCCCACCTTCCACCCTGAGGTGGGCCCCAGTGCCTGTTGTTTCCCCTCTTTGTGTCCATGTGTTCTCATCCTTTAGCTGTCACTTATCAGTGAGAACATGGAGTATGTGGTTTTCTGTTCCTGCATTATTTTGTTAAGAATGATAGCTTCCAGCTCCATCCATGTTCCTGCAAAGGACATGGTATCATTCTTTTTTATGGCTGTGTAGTATTCCACAGTATATATATATATACCATATTTTCTTTATCCAGTCTACCATTGATGATGTGCACTCTCATTCTTGATCTCCTTTTGTTCCTCTAGTCTTTCTAGTTCCTAGCATCAGCTGACCTCCATGTATTTATGTGCATATCTTTTTTAATGTGTTTCTCCCCACAAGAAGTGGGAATTTGTTTTGGTGTTTTGTTTCATTTGTCTATTTTTTTTCATTTTTTATTGAAATGCAATTTATGTAGTGTAAAATTTACCTTTTTCTGTGTAGGGTTCTATGAGTTTTGACAAGATATCTGTTTAAATTCTTTGCCAATATACAATCATATAACCACCACTACAATCAAGATGTAGGACAATTCCATCACCCCCAGAAATTTCCAAATGCCCCTTTGTAACCAGCCCTTCCCCTCACCATCCACTAATAACTATTCATCTGTTTTCTGTATCTCTAGTTTTATCTTCTCCAGAATGCTATAAAAATTGAATCATGTATTATGTAGCCATTATGGCTTCTTTTACTCATCATAATACATTTGAGATTCATCCTTGTTGTTGCATGTATTGGTAATTTTTCTTCCTTTTTTAAAAGAGATTAATATATTTTATCCATTTTTCAACAATACATTTTGAAAGCAAAATAAACAAATTATAACATAAAACGGGGTCTGCTAGATTCCAAATATTTTATTGTCAGAGTTTCCAGAAAAGGTCGTGTAGTCACACCTAAGGAGAAGCAGCTGACCCTCTAATGGAGACTTCTGGACCAACAGGGTGGATCTTTTGGCATTCCTGGGGAGGCTCTTTCACCATCTTTATATCACACACTTCAGCATCTGATTGCAAATAGATGCCTGTGATTCTAGGCATCTACTTTGTGACAAAACATCTTGCATATATATTGAGATCCACTGTTGTTTTCTCTACACATGGCATATCAATTCAATGACACATCTCTAATCTGCAGTCTCACGGGGCTCTTCTTTTCTGTACCTCACTCATGGTCACTTAAGACTGATGTTGGTCTATCCCTTTGAGATGTTCCTAAGTCCCAGAGTTACTGCAAAGACTCGTTAGTGCTGCAGAAAATCCTTCTCAAGTGGCCACAAGAAAGCTCCCTCCCTGTTTTGTCTCAGATAAATTTCCTGGTATTCCAGCAGCCTATCATTTCAAACCAGGCCATCCTAAACACATTCAGATTGGTAAAAATTCATTTAGCCATTTTTTTTAATACTTTAAGTTCTGGGATACATGTGCAGAACGTGCAGGTCTCTTTCCTTTTTTAATGCTAAGAAGTGTGCCATTGCATGAATTGTACCACAGTCATTTATAAATTTAAGGACATTTGAGTTATTGCCAGGTTTTGGCTGTTACACACAAAGCCATTATAAATATTTACATTCACATTGTTTTGTAAACATAAGCTTTCGTATCTCTTGGGTAAATACCTAGGAGTGGGATTGGCAATTCATAGATTAAGCGTATGTCTAATTTCACAAGAAAGTGTCAAACTGTTTTCCGAAATTACTGTACTATTTTGCATTCTCACCAGCAGTGCGCACAAGTTCTAGTTGCTCCACATTCTTTCCAGAACTTGGTATTATTAGTTGTCAGTTGTCCACTTTTGCTGTGTTTTGTTTTGTTTGGGGTTCCAGCAGGCAAGTGGAGGTATTGTGTTTGTGGTTTTGATTTTTCATTTCCTTAGTGATAAACGATGCTCATCTTTTTTTGTTGTTGTTGAGACGGAGTCTCACTCTGTCACCCAGGCTGGAGTGCACTGGCACGATCTCAGCTCACTGCAACCTCTGCCTCCCGGGTTCAAGCAATTCTCCTGCCTCAGCCTCCTGAGTACTGGGATTACAGGCACCCACCACCAGACCTGGTTAATTTTTGCATTTTTAGTAGAGACAAAGTTTCACCATGTTTTGCAGGCTTGTCTCAAACTTCTGACCTCAGGTGATCCACCTGCCTCGGCCTCCCAAAGTGCTGGGATTACAGGCATGAGCCACCACGCCTGGCCACTGAGCATCTTTCTATGTGCTTATTTGTCATCCATTCATGTTCGCTGGTGAGGTGTCTATTTAAAGTCTTTGCCAATTTTTAATCAAGGCATTTATTTACTTGTGAGTTTTTAGAGTTCTTTATGTATTCTGGATACAAGTCTTTTATCAGATTTATGATTACAAATATTTTATTTCAGTTTGTGTTTTGTCTTCTATCCTCTTAAAATGGTCTGTTGAGGAGCAGAAGTTCTTAATTTCAATGAAGTCCAATTTCTTAATTTTTTATGGTTTATATTTTGGAGTTGATTCTAATAAATCTTTCCCTAAACCAAAGTTACAAAGATTCTCTACCATGACTTCTTCTAAAAGTCTTACAGATTGAGGATTTAATTTCATGAGTATGATCCATTTTGGATTAATTTTTGCATATGGTACAAGACAGGAATTTGTTAGTTTGGTGAAGCCTATAGACTCCTTTCTCAGAATAATGTATTTAAATGCACAAAACAAAAGCATAGGATTACAAAGGAAACCAATTATATTGAAATACGGTTTTCAAAATAGTTTCATAAAATTGTGACATGGTAATATACGTGTTTCTTTACTTAAACATCATAACACAATCTAGCAGCAAGTCTAATGACTACCATCATGTCAGAGCAGTGATAAGCTTGAGATACTTTAAGAGGTCTGCAACAAACTGTAATGTGATATAGAAGCATCTGGGATTTCTATTGTTGCAAAGTTACAGGCACTGTGGATTCTACTGTGGCTTGTTGCCTATATCATGATTGAAAGACATGCTAAATGTCTGTTAGAGGTTAGTGAAAATAAAGATGTATTCTTGTCCTATTCAAATTCCCAGCCCCAAGAACCGTAACTCCATTGAAGAATTCCTGAGCTGGAGGGATGCAGAGATGAATAATAAAATGTGGCCCCTATTCCTAAAGAAATTACATTCCAGTGAAAGGCAAAAGACATATGAGCAAGAGAGTCCTCAAGATGCCAGATTGTGTTGAATGTGCTAAGACAGTATGGCAAAGGATTTACAAGGATGGAAATAATTTAAGTCATCCCTAGAGGAACATATTAAGTCCTGTGGTCACATGAGAGGAAAAGATGACCTCAGTGATCAGTATAATCTCTTTCTCCATCCCACCACTGAATAATCAGACATAGCCGTGTTTTTAAGAGCTTGGTCATTATTAAAATTTTTTTGATAATGGAAAAAGAAGGTACTGCTGTGTGGGGCAGATGGTGGACATGACAAATAAGTTCTCTTCCAGTGGAAGGGGAGAGCTACGGTTGTCTGCTCTCCCTGGTATGTGTGCATGTTGTGTGTGTGTGTGTGTGTGTGTGAGAGAGAGAGAGAGAGAGACAGAGAGAAAGCGTGTGTCAGTGCATTCAGGAGACAGAAATCACACCAGTTACTTGAAGAGAGTATTTAATATAAAGAATTGTTAACTAGATATAAAGTTGTTACCAAGGTAACTGAAAGAATAAAAGAGAGCTTAAAGGTATGGCAGAGGTAGTAACTGCAAGCAGCAGCTACCACCCATAGGGCTGGGGGAACACAGGAAGGAAGCTGGCGTCATTACAACCTATAACTTGGAGAACAGCCCATGGAGCTGGGACTGAGACCTCCGAGGAAGGGGCACTGCCAGCCTAGGAGTGCCGCTGTGGCGCGGGCAGGGGGAGTGTAATGAGGTATATTTTACAAGTGTTTTTTAAAAGCTGCAAACTGGATTCAGCCGCTTCTATAGGAAGGAAACACCACTGCCAGGGTGAAGGGAAGAGGCTGGGCGATGCTCAGAGGAACCTGAAGTAGCCAGGAAGCCAAGAGACAGTTTCCTCCTTTCCCCTCTGGCCTCCCATACTTTCTCTCTAGTGCCCTCTATTGGAAGATCCTAGCAGGGAGTAACCAACAAAGTCCAAATGCAGTCCCAGCTCTGGCATTGCAGAGATGAGTATTAAAGGGTGGATTTGGAGCCAAGAAACAATAGTGTAACAATTGGCATAAGGGGTGTGTGTGTGTGTGGGGGGGGGTATATGTGTATGTATCAGTATGGTAGGGCGTATGTGTGTGAAATAGGAGTGGGAGAAAGGAAGTTCACCTCTACTTCTAGTCCAGTGTTATGATTATTAAGGCACTTGATTCTTATGTGACTATTATGTTTATCTTTTAATTGGTTAAAAATGCAAAAGGAAGAATAGTGTGATTCATTACCGCCTCTCACAAACCCTGAGAAATTTCTTACATAGGAACTCTTTGCTGTGAGCATATAATTTTAAAACATAAGTGAAATGGCTAAAACAGTTCCTTGCACAAAGTAGAAAATCAACAAATGCAAATGTTCTCTTTTTTTTCTCACTCTTCCATATACAACTGAAACACTGGATATAGAAATAAATTTCTCCCACCATACTTACTTATATTAATAAAAAGTAAAGCGTTGATAGAGAATTTATGTTTATAAAAGGTTTCACATGTATTTTATTCCATTCTCACAATAATCTTACAGGCAAAATATTTATTCCCATTTTGCTGAGAAGAAATCTACAGCTCAGAAAAGTTGGTAAACTGGCCCAAGGTCAAACAGCTGGACTATATACTTAACTGCTCCAGTGTTTCTGAAGTGTGGCATTTTTACCATTTGACTCAGAAATACTCTGGCATTTGTTCATATGCATGTTTATAAACCTCACCCCAAATCTATGGATTCAGAATCTCTGGACTTCTCAGATTGTGAACTTCACCAGGACTTTGTATTTTTCACAAGCTCCCCAGATAATTGTGATGGACAATGGAGCTTGAGACTCATTGTCCTACGGTATATGTCTCCCTAATTGGTAATAAAAATCTATTCTGGCAAAAGCCCTTCAATTGATTCCCTGATGGTTAAGATACTACTCCTGACATGATTCTTAATGATTTCACTATCTTTGTAGCTATTAATTGAAGTAATTCTCAAAGTATGGTCTTGAAACAGCAGCATCAGGATCCCATGGGAACATGTTGGGGTGCAAATTCTTGGACTGCAACAGACATGGGGGAGACAGGCCTCCAGATGATACTGGGGCAAATGAAGTTTAAGAGTTACCTTTGCAGATGACACGTCTAGTAACTATCTATTCAACTGCTTGGCCTACTTTCTTTGGAGGATCAACTGTCCCATCTGCATATACTGTCATCTGTATATAGCATTGGTTATACCTTTATAAACTCTGTTCTTACCAATAGCTGCACCCTCTCCATAATCAGTATTTCTCTCTCCTATTCTCTAACTGGCACTTTCTACCTTTCCAGATCATTCTCTCTAGTACTGTAAGTCCAACAACTCTTCAATCCTATGGGAACTCCCAATCCATTAATTCCATGTCCTTTTCATTCTCCTTATCCACATACATAGTTCTCCCTAACTAGATAGTGTGGTCCACGATTACATTCATCTCCTTGCATATACCCTCAATTTCTTTACTTCTGTCCCTTTATTGTGTTACACCTGTCAAATTCCCAATGCTGGCTACATCCAATGCTCTGCCTATTTTGAGCTTTCACATACATAGTGGAACACATCAAGAGAAAAATACAATCATGCTGACAGGTCTCGCATTGAATTCAGTTCTTGGACCACATCTCATCTGTATCTACATATATTCCTTAGGTAATCTCCTTCAATCCTCTAGCTTTCAATACTTTCTACATGCAACTATTCTAAAAATTATATCCCTACGCAGACTCATCCCTCAAACTCCCGAATCATACAAAATCCAAACTCTTCACTAATATACCTACTTGGAATCTCCAACTTCATATCTCCGAAACCCCTGATTCCACCTCCTTCCCTGACCTGCTTCTATTACCAGTCTTCTCCTTCAAGGAAAGTGGCAGGTCGGGCCTTACAACTTTGAGATTATCCTCCATTCTTTTGTTTCTCAAATTCCACATCAAAAAGTCTTATCAGCATCACCTTCAAAGTATATTTTGAACCTGACAACTTTGTCCCGTTTCCATCACTATGATATTAGGCCAAGACAACATCATCTCCCACCTGGATTATTTTACAAGAGCTTTCTGAACACCTAACCTTGTTTCTACCTTTGCCCTGCCCCCATCCCCAGTAGCAGCCTAAGGGATCATTTGTATTTTTATTTATTTATTTATTTTTTGAGACGGAGTCTCGCTCTGTCGCCCAGGCTGGAGTGCAGTGGCCGGATCTCAGCTCACTGCAAGCTCCGCCTCCCGGGTTCACGCCATTCTCCTGCCTCAGCCTCCTGAGTAGCTGGGACTACAGGCACCTGCAACCACACCTGGTCAATTTTTTTTTTTTTTTGTATTTTTAGTAGAGACGGGGTTTCGCCGTGTTAGCCAGGATGGTCTCAATCTCCTGACCTTGTGATCAGATCGGCCCGCCTCGGCCTCCCAAAGTGCTGGGATTACAGGCCTGAGCCATCGCGCCCGGCCCAGGATCATTTTTAAAACAGGAAGTCCAATCATGTCAATTCTCTGCTCAGAACTTTTCACTGGCTTCTCACCTCAGTACAGAAGACAGATCTCCTACAGTTGCCTGCAAGGCTCTGTATAATCTGCCTCCTCTTCCTCTCGGACTCTATCTCACACTACTCTCCTCCTCCCTCCCTCCCTTCCAGCCACTCTGGGCCTTGCATCTCCATATACCAGGCAGGATCTCATTTTAATGTATTTGACGTCATGCTTCCTCTCCTCTTTCACGTCTCTGTTCATGTGTCCATATCAGTAAGACCTTCCCTGACCATCTGCATACCCAGCAGCCACCTTGGATCAAGTCTTTATTGTTGTCCCTATTTCCCTGCTTTATAGTACATATCACCATTGAGATATTATATTTATGGCATACTGTTTATTTGTGTGTTGACTATCTTTTGAGACTAAAAGATAAATTCCTTGAGAACAGGTACTTTTTCCCTCCATTGTTATACTCAGCACACATCGAACGGTGCCCAGTGCACACCACACATTGTATTTACCTCATTAACCTTATTGAATAAACAAACTAGTTTTTGAAACTGGGAAATTTTGCACAAAACTGATATATCTCTTTTCGGGAAAAAAAAAAAAAAGTGATGTCTATGAACCCATAGCTCCTCTGCATCTCCTCTGCATTGGGCCCAGCAGCTGAGGGTGAAAGGGAGCAGATCCACTTTGGAGGGTGTGAGCCCTCCAGTTTACAAGGTCCCCCCTCACTCACTTGCCAGCCTAGACTCCATAGGCACTTGAGTGTTTTTTAAAATCTTGTTTAGTTTTTGTGGGGTTGTTTGTTTGTTTTTTGGCTTAAAAAACAGAAATGTATTATCTCACAGGCACTTGAGTTTTTGAGAATCAACTGTAAACTTTTAGCCTTTCAAGTCATTAGAACAAGAAGTGAAGCTCCATTGCTTCCCCTCCTCCCCTGCCTGTGTTGCACTGGGAGGAAAGAGCCGAGATGGATTAACCACCCTTCAGCCAGATGACAGGAACATACACAGCAATCCACCCAGTGGCAATATAAAGACTCTGCTCCGTGAAGCCACGGCTGCCTGCAGTATCTTAGTAAGAAAATAAATAAATAAACAGCCCCTAAACATTGACCAGCATGCCCACCCCGAAGCACCCCAGTGTTGTGAAACAAAGGGAGGGGCTCTGAAGCCGTGCAGCTGTCATTCAAATCCTGCCTCTGCCATTTATCGCTGGTTGACTTCAGGCAAATATTTTTGTCTCTCCATTTCTCAATTTTCTCATCTGTAATATGAAGATGATAATAATATCGACCTCACACAACTCTCTTGAAAGGCCTCACTAATGATTACTCAGTAAGAGTAGCTATTGTTTCTATTCAGATTTGTATTCCTTTCTCTACCATTAGACTGCAAGCTCCTTTCAAAGTCAAGGATGATGTTATCTATTCTTGAATCCTCATGCCCCACAGCTGTGATTCTCAGAGTAATGGGTTGGGAGTAATCCTAAGTTACAGAAAATGGAAAGGGCTATTTCAAGTTATAAAGGGGGCTTTCTTCCCTGGTTTTCTGAAACCCGGCTAGGCCCAGCAGAGTCTGTTGCATATTTTCCAACAACCACATTTTCAATGATTTAGGCCTCTGGAGTCAGACTGTTGAGGCCTGAATCCTGACTCTTTCAGCTGTGTGACTTTAGACAATTGTTCTGCTTCCCTATGCCTCAATCTCCAAAGTGGTCATATCAGAAGGTGGAGGCTTTGATATGTGATTACGTAATGTTAGCTCATGAAGGTTTAGTACCCTTATAAGGGGATAAAGAGACGTTTCCACCAGGTGACAGCACAGAAAGAAAGTGCTCCTTTTTCACCATGGCCTCCCTTTCCATCATGTGATGACACAACAAGAAGGTGCTCTCTATTAACCAGAAAGTGAGCCCTCCTCGGACACTGAATCTGCTGCTACTTTAATCTTGAACTTGCCCATTTCCAGAACTGTAAGAAATTTCTTTTGTTTGTTTCTTTTTTTTTTTTTTTTTTTTTTTGAGACAGAGTCTGGCTCTGTCGCCCAGGCTGGAGTGCGGTGGCCGGATCTCAGCTCACTGCAAGCTCCGCCTCCCAGGTTCACGCCATTCTCCTGCCTCCGCCTCCCAAGTAGCTGGGACTACAGGTGCCCGCCTCGTCGCCCGGCTAGTTTTTTGTATTCTTTAGTAGAGACGGGGTTTCACCGTATTAGCCAGGATGGTCTCGATCTCCTGACCTTGTGATCCGCCCATCTCAGCCTCCCAAAGTGCTGGGATTACAGGCTTGAGCCACCGCGCCCGGCCATTTGTTTCTATGAAATTTATACGGCATTTTGTTATAGCAGCCAAAAATGAACTTATATATTACATGTACATATGTTTAAGATTATATATATGTGAAGATATGTATATATCTTACATATTATATATACATTTAAGATTGTATACATTTTAAGCTATACATATCTTAACATAAGATATACATATCTTTACATATGTTTATGTTTAAGATATATATACACATCTATGTTATGCTTAAATAAAATGAATGACAGCAATGATACGAGGGATAAACTAGGATTATTTTGTTATTATAAGATATTCACACTACCTGTGAGGTGGTAGAGTGTTATTTAAGAAGCTACTTGGATTACTTCTAAGTGTATGTTGCAAACTCTAGAGCAATCACTTAAAAAGATTTTAAAAAGTATAACTGATATGCTAAGAAAGAAGAGAAAATGAAATCATATAAAATGCTCAATCAAAACAACAGAAGGCAGAAAATGTAGAAGACAAAATAGAACAAGGGCAAGAAATAGAAAATAGAAACAAATATGGTATATAATAATCTAACTATATCACTAATCATTTCAATGAAATAAATGCTTCCATTAAAATACGTATATTGTCAGAGGGGATCAGAAAACAAAACGTAATGTATGTTTTCTACAAGAAATCTACTTTATTTTTTGAGACACTGTCTAGTTCTGTTACCCAGTCTGAAGTGCAGTGGCACAAGCACAGCTCACTGCAACCTCAATCTCTTAGGCTCAAGTAATCCTCCCACCTCAGTCTCCCAAAGTGCTGAGATAACAGGTATGAGCCACTGCACCAGGCCAAGAAACCCACTTTAAATATAAAGACACATGTAGGTGAGAAGTAAATTTATGGATAAAGTTATACCATGTAACAGTAATCAAAAGGAAGTGGGCGGAGCTGGGCGCGGTGGCTCACGCCTGTAATCCCTGTAATCCTAGCACTCTGGGAGGTCGAGGTGGGCATACTGCCGGTGCTCAAGAGTTTGAGACCAGCCTGGGCAACACGGTGAAACCCTGTCTCTATTAAAATACAAAAAATTAGCTGGGAGTGGTGGCGTACTCCTGTAATCCCAGCTACTGGGGAGGCTGGGGCATGAGAATTGCTTGAAACCAGGAGGTGGAGGTTGCAGTGAACTGAGATGGCGCCACTGCACTCCAGCCCGGGTGACAGAACAAGACTTTGTCAAAAAAGAAAAGAAAAGAAAAGAAACGAAAGAGGGAGTAGCTATATTTATTTCAGAAAAAGCAAACTTTAGAGCAAGAAAAATTTTTGAGGATATAGAGGGTCATTACCTGCTGAGAAAAGGTTCAATTCTCCAAGAAGACATAATAATCATTAATGTGATTCACCTAACCACAAAGCAGCAAACTGTGTGATGCAAAAACTTAGAGAACTTCAAGGGGAAATAGATTAATCCACTATTATGGTTAAAGACTTCAACATTCCTTTATCAGAAATAGACAGACCTTGCAGGGAGAAAATCAGAAAATAACATAGTTGAATTCAGCAACACCATCAATCCACTGAATATAATTGACATCTATAGACTATATCATCCAGCAACAGTAGAATACATATTCTTTCCAAGCTCACATGGAAAATTCACCAAAATAGACCACATTCTGGGCCATAAAACACATATTAACAAACTTAAAGGAACATAAATTATACATCTGCTCTCAAACTACAAAAAATTAAACTAGAAATTAATCACAAGAAGGTAGTTGAAAAATTCTAAAACACTTGAAGAATAAACAACACATTCCAAATAACACACAGGCCAAGGGTGAAATCTCAAGAGAAATTTAAAAATATTTTGAACTGAATGAAAATGAAAATAGAACTTATCAAAATTTGAGAAATGCATCAAAAGCAGTGCCTACAAATAAATGTATAGCACTGAATGCATATATTAAAAAAGAAAAAAATTTAAAAATAATTATCTAAGCTTCCACCTTAGGAAACTAGGAAGAGCAAATTAAATTTAAAGTAAGCAGAGGAACAAACAAATAATAAAAATGGAGCAAAAAAAATCAATGAAATTGAAAACAGTAAATCAATAGGAAAATCAACAAAACTAAAAGCTGGTTATTTGAAAAGATGAATAAAATTTTTAAAAATCTGTAGCCAGGATAGCTAGAATAAAGGAGAGAGAACAGAAATTATTACTATCAGAATGAAAGAGGGGATATCATTACAGACCTTATGGACGTTAAAAGAATAATAAAGAAATGATTTCATGCCCACAAATTTGAGAATATAGGCAAAGTGGAACAATCCCTTAAAGCACAATCTGCCAAAACTCTCATAAGAAGAAATAAACAACCTGAATTAGTCCTTACCAATTAAAGAAATTGAATCAATAATTAATAACCTTTCAAAATAGAAATCACCAGGCCCAGATAGGTTCCCAAGTGATTGCTACCAAAATAAAAAAAAATTATACCAATTATCTACAACCTTTTCAGAGGGTAAACGTAGAGGGAATACTTTCTAACTCATTCTGTGAGGTCAGAATTATTTTAATACCAAAATCAGACAAAGTCATTACAAGAAAGGAAAACTACAAACCAATATCTTTCATAAATGTACATGCAAAATCCTCAACAAAATATTAGCAAATTAAATTTAAAAGAAAACATAGTAAAATTACACACTATGACCAAGTGGGATTTATCCCAAGTATGTGAGTTGGGTTCAACATCTGAGAATTGATTAAAGTAATCCATCACATTAACAGGCTAAATAAGAAAAATCACGTGGTCACATAAATACATTCAGAAAAAATATTTGACAAAATCTAGCACCCATTCATAACGAAAACCCTCAGAAAACAAGGAATAGAAAAGAAATTCCATAAGTTGATAAAGTATGGGCTACAACAAACCTGCAGCTAACATCACATGTAGTGATGAGAAATCTGAAGCTTTTCCACTAAGATCAGGAATAAGGCAAAGATGTTCCCTCTCACCATTCCTTTTTGATATTGTACCAGGAGTTTTAGCCAATGTTAGAAGAAAAAAAAAAGACATATGGGAAAAGGAAGAAATAACATTATCTTTTTTTTTTTTTTTTTTTTTTTGAGACGGAGCTTGCTCTGTCGCCCGGCTGGAGTGCAGTGGCCGGGATCTCAAGCTCACTGCAAGCTCCGCCTCCGGGTTTATGCTTCTCCTGCCTCAGCCTCCGGAGTAGCTGGGACTACAGGGCGCCCGCCAACCGGATCGCCCGGCTATTTTTTATTTTAGTAGAGACGGGGTTTCACCGTAGTTTTAGCCAGGTGGTCTCCGATCTCCTGACCGGGGTCTGTGACCGCCCGTCTCGGCCTCCCAAAGTGCTGGGATTACAGGCTTGAGCTCACCGCGCCGGCCAGAAAATAACATTTCTTTTGCAGATAACATAATTGTCTATGTAGAAAACTGAAAAACTGACCCAAAAAAAAAAAAAAAAAAAAAACCCTCTGGGACTAAAAGAATTATAGCAAGGTTGTAAAAATACAAGATTAATATACAAAAAGTTCATTGCTTTCCTGGTATAGCCAGCAATTTAAAAAGGGAAATTTACTTAAAAACACATTACCATTTACATTAGCACCCCTAAACATCTATACTTAGGTATTAATCTAACAAAATATTACAAGATCTATAGGAGTAAACTACAAACCCTGATGAACAAATCAAATAATAACTAAATAATAGAGATATATTCCATGTTCATGGATAGGAAGACTCAATATTGTCAAGATGTTGAGTCTTCCCACTTGATCTAATAGATCCATGCATGCCAGTCAATATCTTAGCAGTTATTTTGTGGATTATCCAGAACTTTAATTTTACAGTTTATGTTGGAGAAGCAAAAGATCCAGAATAACCAACACAATATTAAAAGGACATAGATCAAGTTGAAGTACTGACATTAGCTAACCTCAGATTTACTAAATGTGACAATAATCAAAGACAGTATGGTATTGGTGAAAAAATAGACAATAAACCAGTGGAAAAGACAGAAATTCCAGAAATTGACCCATAAATTAAATCAATTGATATTTGACAAAGAAGTAAAAAGGCAATACATGGCACAAAGATAGTCTTTTTAACAAATGGTTGCTGAAATAACAGACATCGACATGCAAAAATAAATACACATCTAGACCACAGATTTACACTAATTCAACAAAAATGAATTGAAATGAATCACAGACCTACAATTTAAAATGCAAAACCATAAAAATTCCTAGAAGATAACATAGAAGAATCTAGATGAGCTTTGAGTTGAGGTGTTACTTTTTAATACAACACCAAGATATGACCTATAAAAAAAAAAGAAATTGAATAAACTCAGTTTCATTAAAATTAATATTTCCTATCTGTGAAAAGGCACTATCAGGAGAATGAAAAAGACAAGCCACAGGCTTGGAGAAAATATTTACAAAAAAACGTATCTGGCTGGGTGCGCAGTGGCTTCACACCTTAATCCCAGCACTTCGAAGGCTGAGCGGTGGATCACGAGGTCAGGAGATTGGAGCCAATCCTGGCTAACACAGTGAAACCCCATCTCTACTAAAAATACAAAAAAAAAAAAAAAATTAGCTGGGTATATGTGGCGGGCGCCTGTAGTCCCAGCTACTCAGAAGGCTGAGGCAGTAGATTGGCATGAACAGGAGGTGGAGCTTGCAGTGTGCTGAGATTGTGCCACTGACTCCAAGCCTGGTGACAGAGCGAAACTCCGTCTCAAAAAAAAAAAAAAAAAAAAAAAACAAATCTGATAACACTTAGAACTTAAGAGAAAAAAAAAAAAAAAAAACTAAAACATGGGCAAAAGACTGTAAAGACACCTCAGCAAAGATGATGTACAGATGGCAAACAAACATAAGAGAAGATGCTCTACGATGCATGTCATCAGGGAAATATAAATTAAAAGAAAAAGGAGCTAACACTACTTACCTACTACAACGGCCAAAATCCAGAAAACTGACAACACCAGATGCTGGTGAGGATGTGGAGCAATAGCAACCCTGATTGATTGCTGGTAGAAATGGAAAATTGTAGAATCACTTTGGAAGACAATTTGGCAGTTTTACAAAAAACTAAACATACTCTTACCATACAATCCAGCAATCACACTCTCTGGTATTTACTCAAAGGAACTGTAAACTTATATTCACACAAAAACATGCACACAGGTCTTCATGGCAGCTTTAGTCATAATTATTAAAACTTGAAAGCAACCAGTATGTCCTTCAGTAGATGAATCCGTCAGTAAACTGTAGTACATCTAGACATGGAATATTTTTCAGGACTAAAAAGAAATAAACCATAAGCCATGAAAGACATGGGGAAACTTCAATGCATATTGCTAAGTGAGAGAAGTCAATCTAACTGTGCTACATACTATGTGATTCCAACTATATGACATTCTGGAAAAGGCAAAACTATGGAGACAGTAAAAGGATCAGTGGTTGCCAAGAGTTACAGGGGAAGAAAGGAATGAATAAGCAGAGCACAGCAGATTTTCAGGACAGTGATTCTGTATGCTACTCTAATTGTGGATACATATGATTGCATGTTTGTCCAAACTCATAGCAGGTACAACACCAAGAGTGAACCCCGGTGTAAATGCTGGACTTTGGGTGATAATAATGTGTCACTGTAAATTTGTCACCTGTAACAAATGCACACTCTGGTGGGGGATGTTGATAGTGGGAGAAGCTGTGCGTGTGTGGAGGAACAGGGTTATTGGAAATCTCTGTAGCTTCCCCTCAATTTTACTGTGAACCTAAAACTGCTATTTTTAAAAGTCTATTGAAAGGAAAACCAAACAAAAATATGCCTATAAGAACCACCCTAGATCAACTGAAATGAAATATGTGGGAGACAGGGCCCTGGCACTGCTATTTTTTGAAGTTCCCCTGATGATTCTAATTTGCTGCCAGGACAAGAGCTGCTGTGGTAGACCAGCAGTTCTCCAAGTGTGGTTTCCTGGCAAGCAACATCAGCATTGCCAGGGAAGAGATGCAAAATATCAAGCCCCAACCCCAGTCTTCTGAAGGAGAAACTCTGGGATTGGGGTCCAGCAATGTGTGTTTCAACAAGCCTTCAAAGAGATACTGATGTACACTCAAGTCTGAGAACTGCTTGGTACGGTCATGATGTAAAGAGAGGATGTAGGAGTCTGTGCGGAAAGAGGTACATAGAGGCTCCAAACTTTCAGGTCCCCTCAAATCACTACATCCTATCATGTTGGGGCCTTTATGTACTCCTGCTGCTTATTTCAGTCACCAAGAACGCTTTATGCACATGTAGAGACACAGGTACTCACTCTCTAGAGAGGGAAGACAAGGAATGTACTCTCTACCCTCCAGTGCCCCTCAGACGGAGCCTGTCACTCCCTTTGTGCACCTGAACACAGCATCGGGTCTGCATTAGTATAACAGCCTGCTCATGAGTCTTTCTCAGACCACCAGACCCTGAACCTCTCGAGGGTAGAGACAGCATCTTACATATCTTTGTTTTCTCAGCACTTGGCAAGGATCTGGCACAAAACAAAAAGGGGATCAGTAAGTGAATAATGATGAGTAAAGCTATCTAATATAAACTATTAGAATCATTATTTTCTTTTACTGCTACCTTTTCAGAGAGGAAAACTTTCATCACAATTACCTTACATATACAGTCGTTCCTTGGTATCTGTGCATGTCAGGAACCCCCTCAGATACCAAACTCTGCAGATGCTGAGGTTGCTTATATAAAATGCCATAGTATTTGCATATAACCTATGCACATCCTCTTGTATACCTTAAAGCATCTCTTCTCTAGATTACTGATAATACCTAATACAATGCTAACACATCACTTCATTCACCGGGATTCAATGTAGTACTCAGTGCACAGCAAATTCAAGTTTTCTTTTTGAAACTGTGTGAAATTTTTTTCTGAATATTTTTGAGCTGCAGTTGGTTGAATCCACAGATGCAGAACCCACAAATAGAAGGCTGACTATTACCTACTTAAACTTCCCAGGTACACTGAGGTACTACTGTCCCCTTTTCACAAAGAGGGAAAGACAGAGATTTAGACAAGTTACTAAAGGCCACGTGACAAGTAAGTGGCTGAGCTGGGAGTCTGGAGTCAAGTATCTACACTGCCTGTTTTAACCACTGCACCGTACTGTTGTAGGTATTAGAAAACTTAGAATCTAGTCCTGGCTAAGTAATCACTCTCTTGGTGATCTTGGACAAGTCAATTCTCTCTGGGTCTCAATTTTGCAATTTGCTAAGTAAGTTTGTCTAACCACACCAATGCCTTTAATCCATGGGCCCCAAATTCCTGGAAGTCATGGAATTACTACAGGAAATCAACAAGTCCATCTGTATACCAAACACTGTCTAGGACTTATACCTATATGCAGTACTTTTTTAATGTATGTAGCAGATGTTGTAAATCATTCAGTTCTCAACAAATGTTTACTGAGTACCTACTCTAAGACAAACCTTCTACTAAGTGTTTGATATACAGTGAGAGCACACTTGTAACTGTCACTTCCTTGAAGGATTGACCATGGTGAGCAGGAGACAAACATAAACACATAGGTAAATGTGGAAGTAAAAATTGCTGAAAGTGCTATGAAGCAAGCCATGTCTCTATGACCAGACTAAGGCATGGGGAGGCTGCTTTATTAGATTGGTGGTCAAGGAAGGCCTCTCTGAGTTGGTGATAATTAAACTGAGGCTGGAAAGATGAAAAGGAGCCAGCCAGCTTTGTAGGAGAAATATTCCCAGCAGGCAAAACAGTGAAAATGCCCTGAGGCTATTGAATTTAAACACGTTTATTCCTAAACACTAAAACTATGATTTGATGGTGGGGAAAATTTTTTGAAGATAAAAATAAGCCTATTCGTGTATGTATGTATGTATGTATGTGTGTGTGTGTGTGTATATATATATATTTTTTTTTTGAGACAGAGTCTTGCTGTGTCACCCAGGTTGAAGTACAGTGGTGCCATCTAGGCTCACTGCAACCTCCGCCTCCCGGGTTCAAGCATTCTCCTGCCTCAGCCTCCAAGTAGCTGGGACTACAAGCGCCTGACACCGTGCATGGCAAATTTTTTTTTTTTTTTTTTTGTATTTTTAGTAGAGATGGGGTTTCACTATGTTGGCCAGGCTGGTCTTGAACTCTTGACCTTGTGATTCACCCACCTTGGCCTCCCAAAGTGCTGGGATTACAGACATAAGCCACTACACCCGGCCATTTATCCATATATTTTTCAGGGTAAGTAATATTAGTTCCTGTAATAAACAAGCCCAAATCTCAATGGCTTAACACTGAGTTTATTTCCTGCTTCTATCATAGATCATTGTAAGTGGATACAGGGGCCTTGGCTCCATGCAGTAATTCAGGAACCCAGGGTCCTTCCAGCATGCAACTCCTCCATATTTCAGGACACATTCTTAACCATCTCAGCCTGGAAGTGACATACATTTCCTCTGCTCTCATTCAATTGATAAGCAACAGCCACTTGGCCTCACTTAGAAGCAAAAGACCTAGAAAATGCAGTCAAGCACACTCTTAGAAATGTCTAATCGAGGTATTAGGGAGCACGAGCAGAATCTGCTTCAACATGTAGCTGGGCAATTTGCAAATGAAATACAAATGGTCAATGAGTATATGAGAAATGTTTAGCCAAATTAGAAATCATGGAAATGTGTATTAAGATAGAAATAACATCATTTTCTCATTTATCAAATGGACCAATTTTTTAAAAAATATTAGAAATTGTGAATATATAGGAGCTAAATGTCCATTAATAAGGAATAATTTTAAAAGATTGTGACACAGTTTTCTTTAAATATTATGTGATTGTTCAAAAGAATCAAGATGAATCATGTCTACACTGACATGTGTAGACTCATCTTGATTCTTTTGAACAAGAGTGGTACTTATTGTCATGGAAAGATGTTTGTGATATATTGTGAGGTGAAAAAAGAAAAGCGAGCAATACAGAGAGAGAGTGTGTGTGTGTGTGTGTGTGTGTGCGCGCGTGTGTCTGCATACGTAGTCTGATTCCATTTATGACCAAGTACGTGCAATCTAAATGCATAGAGTTGTTCTAGAAGGATGCTCACCAAATTTTAACAGAGGTCCCTCTTGGTAGAGAAACTGGATGGGAGGATCAGGGAAAGAGATACAGAGAAAGAAGGAGATTTTATCCTTTTTTTTTCCTCTGCATAATTTTCATTATTGGTTTTTTTTTTATTTTCTTTATTAGTATGAGCATTATTGTTTTGGGAATTAAAGGAAAAAGAAAGAAAGAAAGGATAGCCCCGAGTTGAGATCAGTGAAAGGAAACAGGCACTATCATATCCCACTGGTGGACAAATAAATTGGCACAATATTTCTGGGGAAAAATTTAGAGATGTATACATCAAAAGCTTTAAAAGTTTGCATACAACCTCTAGGAATTTAATCTGAGGAAATACTACATATGCATGCACAAGTTGAGCCCCAAAGACTATGGAGCAGTTTCTAAAGAATATGGCATATCCATTTTGTAAAAAACTATGCAACTGTCCAGAAGAATCATCTATACATACTGTCATGAAAGATGTTTGAGATATATTGCTAGGAGCAAAAAGGAAAGCAAGCTATGGAGCATGCTGTTTGTAATAGAGGAGCACTGGGAATAACTTCAATATCCAACAATAACCTATCAATGGAATCAAATACTATTTAGGTATTTAATGTTATAGAATTTCTAGTGATATACTGTTTCCATTAATTGAGTAGGTTTTAAATTAAAATCTCATTTTTGTTTAAATATCACTGTATAGAATATACATGTAAGGCATATTTAATATACTGTATCTAATGAAACATACATATATGTGTATTTCATATGTATGTACATACATATATGTGTATTTCATATGTATGTACATACATACATTTTATATGTATATATACATGCATGTAAATATACATACATGTGTATATATGCATGCATATATGTGTGTGATGTATATGTGTGTGTATATATACACGTGTATATGTGTGCATGTGTAGATAATCTCCTTTTTCTATACTGACATGAGTAGACTCATGTCAAAAGGACTAGACAGAGACCAAATATGGAGATCGGTCAGAGATAGGTAATGGGTATAGTAACAGCCACTTCACCTAAAACCGGTTTTCCTAAAGATCACTTCTCCAAATATCTACTGATAATTTGCTAAGATCATCCCCCTTTCAAATGTGTCTTATTATTTATAAAACATCGCAATTTTGACAAATCCTAATTTGATAGACAAAAATAAGTTTGAATTGCTTTTAAGTGAGAAGTGCCTTTTGTTAGGAATACTTACATGCCAAAAGATGCAAGGACAAAGAGTAAGCTCCAAAAAGATGCACAGAGGATTTAATTTTAGAAAAATGTAAATTGGCAAATGATTCATAGAGAAACTGTTTTAGCCAAACCAGATTTAGGTAAATTGATCTAGATACAGTAAGCCTATAAATGGCTTTTTCCCCCTTTTTAAAATTCTTCTTTCTACTCTTCTCTTCATTACCTCTTTCTTTCCTTTCATTCTTTCTTTCTTTTGTTCTTTTGCTAATCTATGAGTTTTAGTTTTCCTGCAGATCTATAATTCTTATAATAAAAGTTAAAAAAGGAAAGTTATTTTTTAAATCATACAGGGAGATTCTGACACTAATTAAAAGTGGGCAAACGTGTACTGTAAGATCTATTCCAACTATGACATCCTTTGATGAATTCGACACGCAAGCTCCATCTAGTACCCACTATGTGCTAATGTCCAAGGTGGATGTCATCTAAGCATGCCCTCATTGCCAAGAGCCAACAGTGAATACCAACAAGTATGGAAAATCCCTGTCCCAATTCTGCCTAAGTCCAGGCTTGGTGACCAGCCCTGGGGAGTGCTAACTCTGCCCAGAGAATCCATTTGGTTGACAGCATCTGACCTAAGAAAAGGAAAAATATATGAAGCTGTAGAACCACATAGGGAAAGCCTGGGCAAAGATACTTATTATTCGAGGAGTAAAGAAAGCCTCCTTATATTCATCACCCATTATGTGCCACAATACAAGTATCTGTCTCTTGCGACGTAAAGGCTATTATCCCCATATATAGTAAAGGGTTAATTCAGCAGACTTGGTGTGTTCAAACCCTGCACATTCCGAAGAAAGGACTGGCCCTTGACTAGCTCCTGAGAGGTATCCTCTGCACCGCTGGAATATCCTGCCTAGTAAAAGTGTCTTCGTATGACTGAAGCTTTAGCCCCATACCAGATAGTTTAGGTTGCTTATGCTGACAATATGATTTAAAGTGAGCACCTGTTTTTGTTCACCTGAGGTCTAGCTTGCATCAGTCTGACCTCTGGAGGTGCTGAAGACTGAGTAGTTAAGATCAGTCACATGGACTCTCCATGCTGACATGACTGACCTCAAATAAAAACCCCGGACACCAAGGCTTGGCTGAGAGTCTCCGGTTTTGGCAAAGTTTTGTGCGTGTTGTCACACATCATTTCTTGGAGAATTAAGTGCTGTCAGTATGATTCCACTGGGAGAGGACAGTAGGAACCTTGTACTTGTTTCTCTGGGACTCTTTTCTATGTACCTTTTCCTTTGGTGATTTTGATCTTTATCCTTTCACTGTAACAAACCATAACTATGAGTATAAAAGTTTTTTTTCTGAAATTTTTTAGTCCTTCTAGTGAGTCATTGAATCTGAAGGTGGTCTTAAAGACCTCCCACGGAACTCCACTTTACATATGTCATACGAAGACACTTTTACAAACCACCATCATTTCTTGCTTCATTTACTGCAACAATCTCCAAACTGCTCTCTCTGCACACCCTCTCACTTCACAACAGTCTCAATTCAACAATTCATCCACAGTGACCCTGTCCTTTTCCATTCAAAGCATTCTATGGAATTCATACCCAACCCCTGCCATGGCCTACAAGACAATGCTCATCTGGCTCCTTCCACTTCTCTGGCCTCATCTCCTAGCACCTTCCCCATTCTCTGTTCCCTTCACAATGGCCCCCATGAAGCTCCCAAATGTATCAGGCATGTTCTCACCCAGGCCTTTGCATTTGTGTTCCTTTTTCTCGGAACTCACTTTCCCTAAATGCCCTCAGGCTGGTGCCCTCACTTCATTCAGGTCTCACCTCCAGAGTTGCCCCATGAGGCCTTCTCTGAACATCTTTATAAAATAGCTACAGCCCCACCACTGTCCTCTCCAACTTTCCTTTGCTTTCTGTTTCTCCTTGGCACTTATCACCATGTGACATGTTGGCCTGTCTATGTTTATTGTCTGTAAATGCATTGATCTCACAGATGTAGTCTATAATATTTGCTAAATGAATTGAATAATTGTTAGATTTATCTTTTTCTGCCCTATCAGCATTTATCCAGTTACTTTTCTTGCTCTTTTTAATCCACCTTCATTGGTGCTGTTTTCAAGCCTTTTCGTATTTTCAATAATTAAATTTTCAGTGATGTCTCTTCCCTTCTTTAGTTTTTTAATTTTATTTTTTAGTTCTGTACTGAAAGCATGTTATTCTACCATTTTTCTTCCTTAGGGCTGCAAAGTCCCTCTGCATCATGTTCCATTGCTTTAGTAGCTCATCTTTGAGCATTTGTTTTTATTGAATTCACACTCTTACCCAGTTGCTCAATAACTAGAAACACATGGGGAATTGCTTTTGGTTCCTTGGGTTATGTTTTCTTCTAGACTGAATTCTCTATGTTTTGGATGAAACTTTCTTTTCTTTACTTTTCTTGTAGCTTATTTCTATAGTTGTCATACTCTTTTTTTATTCTTTTCTTTTTTTTTTTTTTTATCTTGCTCTTACTGACTGGTTCTTAACAGTGCTTCTCTTTATTCCAATGTGACTTTTAAGACTAATAGTTTCTCCTCAACATGCATCTTTGAGGATAACTACTGTGTGTTCCTTTTGGTGTATCTTTTCAGGATGGTGACATTTGGAGGAGAGGGTCAGGGAAGCTCAGCTGACCAAAGTACAAGGTTCTATTAGATGTGACACCCTTGGGATCCCTGGCGGCTCCTCTCTTTTCTGACACTGTGTTCAATGCCCTCTTCCAGTGTTTACTTACTCGGGGGGCTGGGGGTATTAAGCTATTGCCAGCAGGGAGAGGAATGCATCTGGCTTCATTGCTTTGATTCAGCATGGAGCCTCAGAGTCCTCATGGCATCAGAGCACATCACTCTTTGGGACCTCTTTGCCTTCCATTTGTCATTAGACTTGCCCTTGCAGCTTTTCTCACTGTTTCAATTATAAGAAGAAAAAGATATTAAGTTCGCTTCTCTCCAGGTTTGGATAGTCTGTGTGAATATTCTTATATAAGTTGCTAGGGCTGCCATAACAAAATACCACAGACTGGCTGGCTGAAAGAACAGAAATGTATTGGTTAACATTTCTGGAGCCTGGAAGTTTAAGATCTCAAGGCCAGCAGGTTGGTTTCTCCTGAAGCCTCTCTTCTGGGCTTGTAGATGGCTGACTTCTTGCCATATCCTCAGATGGCCTTTCTTCTGTGCTCATATCCCTGGAGTCTCTTCATCCTCCTCTAAGGACACGAGTCTTATTATAATAGGGATCCCCCCCAATAGCCTCATCTTAACCTAATTATCTCTTTAAATACTTCCTCTCCAAAA
Organism: Rhinopithecus bieti; assembly: GCF_001698545.2. Classification (NCBI taxonomy): domain Eukaryota; kingdom Metazoa; phylum Chordata; class Mammalia; order Primates; family Cercopithecidae; genus Rhinopithecus; species Rhinopithecus bieti. Next base: position 305,304 of record NW_016806263.1, on the reverse strand, counting down.
ATAGTCACATTCTGAGGCACTGAGAGTTGGGAGACTTCAACATATGAATGTGAGGGAGGAGGTTACAATTCACCCTCTAACAATTCTCAACAGGTAGTTGACTTCTTGGTTACCATGTCTGGGGTGAGAGCTCCATTAGGGGCCTCCTCAAGGTCCTCCCTGTACCCAGCTATGCTCCTGTGCTTCTCTCTTTATTCTCCTGGATTCACACGTCATTGGGCCATGATTGAATTCCTTTGACTATTTGTTCATTTTGTTAGGAACCTATGGTGGGTGCAGAGGAAGACTGGGCATTGAGAGTTCTGATTCAACAGATTTGTTTTCTGTTATGAATCCATTCTGAGCATGCTCTAAGGACCAGGCATAAGGCTGTTGTACCAGGCTCTGGGCCACCACTTTAACAGGGTAGCACATCCTGAGCCCTACTGCTCATACTTCCTTCCTGTCTCCTTCTCTCCCCAGCCTGATTATGACCTGCTGGGGGAAAATTTCCTCATCTTTACTCCTCTGATCTGCCACTGTCTAGCCCAGCTCTTTGCCTGAAGTTGGGGATATTCAATAAAAATAAATTAGAAAAAAGAAATGGACATAAGAACTCTAAAAGGTACTGTCACTGTGTTACTTGTTCCTAGCCCCAAAGAAAGAAAGAAAAAAACCTGTCCAGTTTTCTTCTGATTTCAAAGGAGGGGTGAAGAAAAGAAAGACTCACATCTGGCCAAGTTTTAACTATGAACATTTTGCATAACCAACTAGAAACCCTTGGTTAGCAGGCCAGATGGTTGCTGCACCCCAAAAGGAAATTAAGTACATAGGCAGTGGCAGTTGATGGGAGGAATTAGAAATTCCTTTCTAAAGAGAAAGGACTTCATCTGGAGCGGGCTGGTAGGTGTGATTAATAGTGGCCACTGGTTTCCCAGCAACCAAGCCCTTTCCCTTTCAGAAATATTTCAGCACCCAATCTTTAAAGGATTACCATAGATACTGGAGGATGCACCCACCACCCATAATGCCTTTCAGAAGAACTGGAAAAGCCAGACCAATAAGGATAGGCCAACCCAGCTTACCTGGTGCCACCGATATCAATGGGACTAGCCGTTGCACATTTGGCCATGAGTCCTTTGCCTAGACAGGCTACAGTGTCCAAATTCAGAACTCTGAAATTATTCTTGACATATAAAGGGTTTCTAAGGCAAATCCAGCATACTTTTCTGCCCATAATTCAGAGTGTACACTCATCATACTTGTTCAACCTTCAACATCTTGGATTATTGCAGCCACTCCCTGACTGATCTTCTGCCCCTAAGCCATTCTTCCTCCAGTCTATCCTGCTCATGCAGTTGGAGTCATCTTTGCAAAAGGGAATTCTACTCATGGCTGTCTCACAAGATCTTTTGTGATATGGCTTTTGCTTAAATCCCCAGCCCTTTCATTCTTCCATATGCAACCCTTGCTTAGGACAGATTATACTATTCATAGTTCCTTGGATACCAGGTGGTTTCCCATCTCTATGACATAGGACATGCTTTTCCTTCTGCAAGTTACACCTAACTTAAACTTCTAAAATTGCTCAGTTCCTCTGGGAAGTATCTCCTCGCTCAGTTTCTATGCCTACTCTACTTCATGTTTCCCCTTTTTGCTCCTACAGAACTCTGGGTTTACATCTGTCTTAACACTAAGAAAGATGTGCTCTTACTTATCTGTGTTCCCAACTTGATGTCACTTTTCCCCAAATTCTCCTTACCCCACACAGAGTCTAGTACAAAGTAGATGCTGAGTAACTCCATTGAATGAATGAGTAAATAGTGAAGTAGTCAGTATGACTTGGCTCCTTTCTAAAGCTTCTCGTGTATGTTTCTGGGTCTTCTCTAGACTAGAATTCTGCTTTTATGAGAAGTCAGCTGAATGCTATGGAAAGGAGTATAGAAAGTGGCTTAAAGTTTCAGGCAACTTCACACCAAAACTTGCGTTCTAACCTCCCTGAACCTGTGGTCTAGAAGGGATGTATCAGCAAGATGATAACCAAAAATGTCCAGAATCTGAGATGGTTCTAAAAAACCTAAGATATTACCTGAAATAATCACTCATCTAGTAGAAGAGTGGACTCTTTATAAATGATTCCAGAGATGTGTTTTAACCACCTTCCATATCCTTGAGCACAGGACCCACTCAGGGAACAAATTCTGTTCTTCAGTATGTCTAACTAAAGTCTTAACAAAACAATTTCTATCTTGTTATAAAATCCAGTCAGTTTCTGTGCATTAGTTGCAGCTCTTTGCAGGTGAAGTGTATATTCATGTTCTCTCTTGGGCTGTTGTTCTTTAGGATGAATTCTTTGGGTTCCTTCAACTGCTCCTCATAAGATGTGGCTTTCAGGTATTTCCTCATCTTATCACCAGGCTTTATATTTTTATCATAGGTATCCGGCCCAATCAATAAGAAATTACCAAATTCCAATTGTCACGACTGTAAAGGTCTGAGATTTTACACTCATTGCAAGTTAACAACTTAACCCGCCAAAGTTTTATGGATGTTGGCAGAAGACACAAGACTCCTGGGTCACAAACAAGGACAAAACAGCCACAGCAATAGCTGAATTATCACCAATGTTGGTGCCAGCTCCCCAAGCCTCAATTCCCACAGAGAGATGTGAAGAGGACCAGATAACACCTGCACAGTGGGTCGCATTATAGAGGAGGGGCCATGAGTTTAAGAAATCCCATCTGTTATAAAGATTGGGCAACCCTGCCCAACCTTTCTCCTGAAGGGAGACATTATCTTTATCTTCCAAGGCTCTTTGCTGTACAAACTTACTCAAAAAGGTAATTCAGAAAAGGTTTCCAATACCCCTACTCATAGGATGTGCAGAAGTGTGAGAGCTCCATGGAGAATACCAGCATTCAGGAGATGAAACAGTTCTTTGGCTGTAAGTGGACCATACAAAGGAGACAAATTGGAAACAGCTCTGGTCTCTGGAAACAATAGCATGAGCATCATCTTCAGGTTCATGGAGCAAAAAGACCACCTCAGAAAAGCTGTGGTCTTGAATTATGGAGGACAGCAGACACTGGACTTATATCCACTCATTTATTATTTATGTGCACTTTTCCTTCCTCTATTTAAATGTCTATTTAGTAAAACAGGGGTCAGAAACCATGGGATGCCCTTGGGAGTGAATTCTGGGTCCCATGTGGCTAGTGGCACTTTTATTTATTGCTTTAATTATGCTTATTGTATCCAGCTCACAAGACCAGGCAAAGGGCATGTGTCCATGAAAAATGGGTTTATTATGGAAATTTTAGTGACTTTTATGAACACAACAGGATAGAGCTAGCTTAATCCTAGGTAGAACAGTCATGAAATATGACAACAGTTTTTTCAGAATTTTCAGGTCCATTCAGTCTGTTGCATGTCTTTGGATTTGAGAATAACTTGGGTTTTATTCATTGATTCATTCAACAAATGGATATTGAACTATATCAGGCACTACGTGAAATGCTAAAGATAGAGCAATGAAAAAGACAAAGCCCTTAACCACCCACATGGAAATTACATCCTAATGTGGGAGACATAAAACCAACAGGTAGTTACATAGAGAAATAATCTCAGGTAGAATGGGTCTGGAGAGTGACGCTAGCAAGATGGCAGGATAGGAGTTTCTAGTGCTTATCCAATTGCAGAAACATTAATTTGAACCACTATGCATGCATAAAAGCAACTTCATAAGAGCTGAGAAATCCAGGTGAGAGATTACATCATCCAAGTGTAGCACAGAAATAAGAAAAACATTGAAGATGATAGGAAGGACAATTTCACATTACCCACTTTACCTCTTCCCTTCCCCAAGCTCACACAGCACAGTGTGGAGAGAGATGCCCTCCAAGTGGGGGAAGGAGAACAAAGTGAGCACCCAACTTCACTGTGGACCCCAGCACCAGGCCTGCCACAGTGACTCATGGCACCAAACTGACCACTGTGAACCAGGCTTCAGGCCCACCCCAGGGCCAAGCTGGCCCCTGAGGTCCCAAGCTCCAAGGCAATCCCTGAGACCCAGGCACCAGTCTGGCCCCCATCAACCCAGACTGTAGGCCCACTCTAGCACGAGGCTGGCCACCACAGTGTGAGGCTCCAGGCCCACCCTATTGCCAGGCCATCCCCTACTGACCCAGACCCCCAAGCCAACCCCACAGACCCAGACAATAGACTGACCCTCAGATACCTAGCTTCCAGACCAGCCTCTGTAGACCCAAACTCCAGAACTATTCCAGCACCAATTCATCCTTGGAATCCCCACATGCCAGAATGGCACCCATGGACCAATGCTCAAGACCCACTTCGGTGGACCTCATCACTAGATTGACCCCTGAGTACCCAGCTCTATGCCCACCCTCATGGACTTGGGCATTAAGCCAGCTCACCTTAAGAAACATAGCTGCGAGTTCACCCACAGATCCTGCCATCCAGCCCACTGCGAGTCTCTGGATAGGCTGGCTGGTCAAGGACTTTCCTTGCCAAAACTAATCTGTAAAGATTGGAAGAGGTACCCACTCCTACTCCTTCAAATGCAGAGATACCAATACAAGGCCATAAGAATCACAAATTATCAAGGAAACATGCCACCACCAAAATAAACAAATAAATAAATAAATAAATAATAAAGCACTAGTAACCAACCATAAAGAAATGGAGAATACCTAACAAAGAATTAAATTTGATCAACTTGAAGCTCAGTGAGCTATAGAGAATGCAGATATGCACCTATATGAAGTCAGAGAAACAACATATAAATAAAACGAGAGTTTAACAAAGAGATAGAAACGATAAAAGAGAACCAAACGGAAATTCTAGAGTTGAAGAACACAATCACTGACCTGAAAATTTCCATAGAGAACTTCAACAGCCTAATAATATATTTGGCAGAATGAATTAATGAATGAATGCATGAATATCCTATGTTTACATATATTCTTTATTAGCAATAAGCATTTGAATACATTCCTCTGGACCACCATAGCAGCTGCTCTAATCATACTGAAAACATTTACTTTTAGACTTCTCAGAATATAATACAATAAATTGTTTTAAAGCTACAATGCATTAATCAACCAGATTTCAAAATTTCACACTGCTACTATCCTCTAATAATTTCAGAATCATTGGAAACAATCTTATTGGCTCCCTTTTTCTTCCTGGGCTCACAAATAGTGATACCAAGGATGATTTTGCATTTTATGGTCTGAAAACCCCACTTAACAGGAGTTAGCAGACCTTGAAATCCCCAAAGAAATATAGCCCTTCCTTAGGTATAATTGGTCTTGGGTTACTTTACAGAGAACTCAAATTTTTGGTGTCTTTGTAAGTGTTTAAAATGAAACTCAAAGTCCTTAGCCAACATAGCTCACAGTAGAGTATGTTAAATAGTTGAATGGAATACTCCTGAGTTACTGCTGCTAGAACAATGTGTAGTGTTTATTTTAATTTGGGTCTTCTCAGAAACAGAACTATAGACAAGAATTTCAGAAAGACATTTATTTGGAGTCTACTGGGAACCCCAATAGGGGACCAGGGGAAATCATACAAGGAAGAGAAGGCAGTTGATAAAGGGTGTGCTATTAAGTTAATTGCCCTGGTGGGTGACTAGAACTTCATCCCAGGGAAAACTCTGGGAAATGATGCGAAACACACTCTTCACAAATATCCCCCTCAAAAAGTGAGGGACCTGGGGTATGTATACAGCCATACAAGTGTCATTGATTCAAGGTTCATGCTTGCCTCTTGCTCCTATAGGTGCACTCAGAAGGAGAATGGTAAAGGTCCTAGGCACAGAGATGCATATAGTGGCAGGCAGGATGTATAGATAAGACACTGACAGTGTCTGCCATAGGCACTTACTCAGCAAGTATCTTTCTTGCCTCTGAACAACATGGAGGTCCATGTTAAGCTCACATTTCAGTGAGCTCTCCTGCCTACCAAATAAGGACAAATGTGCACCCTCCTCAGCCTTACTTGACAGTGGACTCAGATAGGATTCAGCACTCAGGTTACTGTTGTGGGAAGTTAGGGACCCCGAACAGAGGGACCAGCTGGAGCCATGGCAGAGGAACATAAATTGTGAAGATTTCATGGACATGTTTCAGTTCCCAAATAATACTTTTATAATTTCTTATGCCTGTCTTTACTTTAATTTCTTAATCCTGTTATCTTCATAAGCTGAGGATGTACATCATCTTAGAACCACTGTGATAACTGTGTTAACTGTACAAATTGATTGTAAAACGTGTGTTTGAACAATATGAAATCAGTGCACCTTGAAAAAGAACATAATAACAGCGATTTTAGGGAGCAAGGGAAGACAGCCATAAGGTCTGACTGCCTGCAAGGTTGGGCAAAAGAGCCATATTTTCTGCTTGCAGAGAGCCTATAAACGGAAGTGCAAGTAGGGAAGATATCACTAAATCATTTTCCTAGCAAGGAATATTAATATTAATACCCTGGGGAAGGAATGCATTCCCGGGGGGAGGTCTACAAATGGCCACTCTGGGAATGTCTGTCTGGTACAGTTGAGATAAGGACTGACATACGCCCTGGTCTCCTGCCGTACCCTCAGGCTTACTAGGGTGGGGCAAAACTCCGCCCTGGTAAATGAGTGGTCAGATAGGTTCTCTGCTTTCAAACCCTGTTTTCTGTTAAGATGTTTAACAAGACAATATATGCACCACTGAACATAGACCCTTATCAGTGGTTCTGCTTTTGCCCTTTGCCCTGTGATCTTTGTTAAACCCTTACTAGTAGTTATGCTTTTTGCCCTTTGAAGCATGTGATCTACTCCCTGTTCTTACACCCCCTCCCCTTTTGAAACCCTTAATAAAAACTTGCTGGTCTGAGACTCAGGCAGGCATCATGGTCCTATCGATATGTCACGTCACCCCTGGCAGCCCAGCTGCAAAATTCCTCTCTTTGTACTGTCTCTCTTTATTTCTCAGCTGGCCGACACTTAGGGAAAATAGAAAGAACCTATGTTGAAATATTGGGGGTAGTCTCCCCCAATAGGTTGCAAAGAGGGCAACAGTATGAAGCAAAAAAACAAAAACCCTCTTCAGAGTTGGAAAAACAAGCAGACAAAGAGTAGGCACTCATAATTTTACAGAGCATATCAAAGATAAGCAAAACTCAAATAAATAAATAAACTGATGAAGACTGCTTAGCTAAGTGCAGTGGCTCATGCCTGTAATCCTAGCACTTTGAGAGGCCAAGGTGGGAGGATTGCTTGAGGTCAGGAGTTAGAAACCAGCCTGAGTAACATAGTGAGACCCTATTTCTATCAAAAAAATAAATAAATAAATTAGCCAGGCATGGTGGCCCTTGCCTGTAGTCTCAGCTACCCAGGAGACTGAGGCAGGAGGGTTACTTGAGCCCAGGAATTCACATTTACAGTGAGTGATGATCATGCCACTGTACTTCAGCCTGAGTGACAGAGCAAGACCCTGTCTCAAAAAAAAAAAAAAAAAAAAAGACACTGCTTACAGTGAACAGTGATTAATCACCAGAAGTAATGACTGAGAAAAAAAAAAGGTAGTGGGACGAGGCAATGTAGGGCATATACCTGGAAATCAAATGGAAGGAAAAAAAAGGCTGAGAATCCAGGCCTGGATAAGAGAGGCTTTCTTGATCCAACTGGATCCAGGTTATCTTTAGTTCCTTGCAGAAAAGGACCTGGATATTGATATTAGAACATCATTGTATTCGTGGCTGTTGTAAGCATTTCTGTCTAATCACCTGTATAGGATCTCTTTACATAGTAAAGGATTAGTCTTGCTCAACTAATCCTTTTATCATCTTTAAAAAATCCTGGAGTAAAGAACCTATCAAGATATTGCTGTATTCAGATATCAAGCCTGGGAGGGCACTACTTGATTTTTGGTAGGTCAAGAGTCTAGCACCCAGAAGGTACAAACCATGAAAGCACCTTTTAAATACACACACACACACATACACGGATTTCTGCTGGGCATGCTGGCTGCATATCACAAAATATCTCCTGAACAGCAGGAATTTTAATTAAATCAGGGGAGATCTAATTTGGCCTAAATTGGCTTGCTACAAAAGGTGTTAAGAAGAAACTGTTCTGCAATATGGATGTTTGTGAAAGGGATGGGCTGGATTCATTGACAATGGTAATGCAAAGTGATGTGGAAAATATGAAGCCCACTGAAGATGCTAGAAAGCCTGAGAATGCTAATCTGTGATAAGCTGATTACAGAAGGAAATATATTACATGCATGAACTCCTGGAACTAAATTCACCTGAAGGTACAACCAGTATTAAAGGCTGATCTCTGGTAGCCCTCAAAGAAAATAAGGGAGAAATATGAGGGAAAGAGAAGTATAAACCACTATTATTGTGTAGACTGGAACAGGAAGTGGAAGAGTATCACCGCTTGGACACAGATAATGATAGAGATCATATTCCTTCATGCTTTCAAGAGAAGAAGACCTTTGATAGCAGGAATGAAAGAATAGCCAAGCAGAACTGGACAGGTCTAACAAAAGAATAAGTAGGTCAGAAATTTGAGGACACCAGCAATAAAGCTGTCAAAGTTGCATGCCGTGGGATTTAGACTGAATGAAGAAAGGAAAGTATTGGAAAGGGCATGGTGGGCCATGTCGCAGAGGGAAGTTTGAAAGTATAGCAGTCCTGATGTGGTTAAAAATCAGAAGCATTGTAAGGAAGTGAGTAAGCTGAAAGGAGGGAAATTTAGGTCATTGTTGGGTATGGAAATTTACATTCTTTAGGTGTAGGATTCCTGGCAATAACCATGGGTGTAGGTGGTTGAAGGGGAGTAAGTGTAAGGATCATGGGAGTCACAGAGAAAAAGGAGCTTGGAGGTCTGGCTGTTGGGTGACTCATCTACATAGATGCTGCCCATGATAACTGAAGGAACTGGGGTGGAGACAAAAATAGCTATGCAATTGCCAAAGGCTTCAGTGTGGAAGAGGAAGAAGGCAAGAGTTAAGCAATTAAAGGCAATGAGAAGTAGTAAAGAGTGGTATAGATGAGTGTCATTAGCCTCAAAGGAAGAGGGCTTTTATGCCCACAAAGATGAAAGGGTAATGATCCGGAAGCAGCTAGGAGAACTTCTCCATGCTTTGGTCTCCATGAGATGTGAAGTCTGGGAGAAAACTCAGATCCAGCTGCTATTTAGGTAAAGTGATGTTCCCCAGTTGTATCCTGTACAACAGTAGCTTGCCCAGGTGTTACAGATGAACAACCAAATAATGTAAAATAAAGGTTTCATGATTATATACATTTAAGAAATATTGCACAGTAAACCTTCTTCTGGAAGCATCATAATACAAACTAAAAAAATAAAGCAATATTGTGCAGTAGAAGCATATTTTACCATAATTTTTTCATCTATACTTGACTACTGAATCATTGCTCTGGGGGGATTCCTAGTAACACCACAACATAGGTATCCTGCAGAGAATGGGGAAAGCTAAGTTAACATAAAGAAAAAGAAAGAAGCTTCCATAAAAGGGTAAAGTGGTTGAAGATAGAGAGGTATAGTGTGGGATCTAGAGGAGCCTGACTGGTTTTAAATCCCTGATCAGGTACTTCCCAGCTCTATAACCTTGGGAAAACTGCCTCAGTTTGCTTATCTGTAGAAGAAGGAGGAGGAGTATGAGAAGACATGTCATAAGGTGGTGATGAGGATTAAGTTAATTAACACAGGAATGCCTAGAAAAACACTTGGTACATGATATGTGCTCCACAAATGAAAGCTGTTATTATTGCAGGGTTTATTTGCAATGGAAAGAGAGGTCTAAGTGACAAACTGTTTTCCAAGCACTGAGAGTTGCTAGAAAGAGCAATCCTGGCTCCAAAGGAAGACAGTAGGTGAGGTAACTGTCAGATGGACCTGAATTGGGAAGAAATGTGGATACCAGGGGCAATTTTTTGGGAAACATAATTAAATATCCCAATTGTGTTTGTAAAGTCTAAGAGCTCGCAGCTTAACCATTTAATACCCACCATTGTGTGGGCTACCCAAGACAAGATGAACACTTTCTAGTGTGTTTATTATTTAACTTTCCTCTGGTGTAAATTTTCATTCATTTCCTTTGCTCATGTACATATCAAGGTCTTAAATGACTTTTCATCCAAATGTAAATGTAGGTAGTTCTTTCCACCCTCTCTTTCTGCCCCTTTCTCTTTACATGACTGTAAGAGCTGCTTCCATTCATAACCAGTTGTGTCAATGATCTTCTCATTTCAAATATTAAGAGGCATAATCAATTCATTTTTCTAAGGATAATGTGTGAGAAATACAGAGGTCTTTCTGATCACAGAATCTGTCTTTAGGTCTTGCAACTATTTTCTTCCTTTCACTTAATATCTTTTCAAATTACTAACCCAAGACTTCAGTCCCTTCTTTTTAGCTGACAGTTTTGAATCAGGAATATTGTACCATGTCCGCATCTCCGAAATCTAATAAGACAGAACATGCTTTTCCTGCTCTGTGGAAACAAAGGAAAGCAACCAGAGAATGCTCTAGGCCACCGTCAATGAGCCGTAACCCTTTTCAGACATCTACCATACCCCACCCCTCTCCAGGAGATGCCAGAGATATTAGCTGATTATTCAGGGCCCAGCCTGAAAAAGCGTGGTGAACTAGATGGGATAGAAAAAGCAAATCCAAATCCTCAAAAAAAACTCCTTGCTGGTACCTTACACCCATGCAAAACTTTACTATTCACAAAACCCTGTCATGTACATCATCTTCCCCTTGGATACTCAAATAATTCTGCCCCAGTGGGCAGTTCTAGGCTGGCCAGGCAACACTTATTTTTGGTATTTCTGTAAATGTCAAAATATCTGAAATAGAATTATTTATACCTCAAAAAATACACAGGGAATTATATACTGTGTGAAGATAGCTCATCAAAAAGGTGCTCTTGTTTATTTGGCACTCTGACCTTTAACAACTTCCAAGGCAACTTATTATATCATTAATTGCCTTTTATTTAACTACATTGAAGTAAAGCATCATTCCTTATGTTTATTAGCCATCTGTACTTCCTCTAAGGTACTCAATATGGGCTTTTTTAGAATGTGAGTAGAGGAAAACAATAATGAGAAGAGAAGGAGGGTGAGATAGAGGATCAAGGAAGGAGAGAGGAAGAGAAGGAAGGTTTACAGGCTGTAGGACAGAAAAGATAAATTTCCTCAACCATCACAAGATTCATGGTTGACACCCCTCTAACAAAAGGCAGAGCAACAAGAGAAAAGCACAACACATGTATTTAAGTTTTACATGACACAGGAACCTTCACAAATGAAGACCCAAAGACTCAGAAAAAACTGGATTATTTGTATAAATAGTCATGCAGAAGTATGATGGGAGGACAAAGGTATAATGTTAATACCCTGGGGGGAACTTAGCAAGGCCTATTTGTTCAGATTCTGCTTGGCCTCTCTATGTGACATTCACTCCCTGCTGTTGTAGGGCAGGACACCTGACAGATGAGAGTCTCCAGAAAAGAAAGGAGAATAAATGTCAGAGAGCAACTGTGATAGTTAATATTGAGTGTCAGCTTGATTGGATTGTTCCTGGGTGTGTTTCTGTGAGGGTGTTGTCAAAGGAGATTAACATTTGAGTCCATGGACTGGGAGAGGCAGACCCATCCTCAATCTGGTTGGGCACCATCTAAGCAGCTGCCAGCATGGCTAGGATAAAAGCAGGCAGAGAAACATGGAAGGACTCGACTGGCTGAGTCTTCTGGCCTATATCTTTCTCCCATACTAGATGCTTCCTGTCGTTGAGCATCTGACTCCAGCTTCTTCAGCTTTTGGACTCTTGGACATTTGACCACAGACTGAAGACTGCACTGTTGACTTCCCTACTTTTGAAGTTTTGGGTCTCGGACTGGCTTCCGTGCTCCTCAGCTTGCAGATGGCCTATTGTAGGACTTCACCTTGTGATCATGTAAGTCAACACTCCTTAATAAACTCCCCTTCATATATACATCTAGCCTATTAGTTCTGTCCCTCTAGAGAACCCTGACTAATACAGCAACCTTCCGGTTTCTGTGGTTTCCTCAGTTTCCTTCAGATTAAAATCCTTAGCAGACCAAGGTGCCAAATTTGGGGTTATCATGTTTTGAGTTCCAACGAGGTCAGATTCCACACTTCTAGTGAAGACTTCCCCAATCTGCTTCTCTCCCCTTTATTACATACAAGGCCAAATTAGCTCTTTGGGGCCTATACCTCCTCTTAAGGATAATGTGCTTAAAAATCTAAATCCCCTTTGTCAGTTTTTCTTAGAGGACTTTTGGTCCTAGATCCTGGATCTCTCTGATATCTCATGATATTTGAGGACAAAAAGTACAAAAGAGTGGAGATGTCATTTCCCTTTAAAACATAAAACAGCAGTATTAATGCCAGTTTTTCAGTATTGTCTCTTTACCACCATTTTGTAAACAAGTGTATTTTGAGAATGAGCTGGTTGAGGGTCACCAGGTTGAAGGTGACACGACCAAGATCCTTGCTAAGCTTTTGAGAAGAACTCAAAGCCAGTTCTTTTGACTCCTAGACTCCTGTAGCCATGTGGGCATGGGACACAGAGATGAAAAGTGAGGCATTCTGGGCTCCCTTCCCAATTTTAGCCAGAGCAGCATAGTTCTGATGTTTAATATCTATTGAGGTTCTATAATATTTTATTGCCAAAAGGGTACCATTGCTGAAATAGAACTTTGGAAACCATAGCACTACATTGGGCTAGGAAGATGAGAGTAACAAATTCTACCTCTCCAGAAAGTTACGATCAACAGAAAGCAATTGTCATTATCATCATCAAAATCGGAATATATTTGAGCTCTTCCTCTTTTAGGACATTATATTTTTCCAGCTGCTAAAGACAAAAGGGCTTTAAGACATGGCCTCGTTACTTAGGAGCTAATAACTTAGTTGATAATGAGGACATTTCTAAAATGTTAAGATGTGCACTAAAAACTGGTATTTCCCAAAACAGTAATGTCCACTCAGAGTTCATTGGAAGAAGAGACCCTCCTAAAAGTTACAATTCAAAGATGGGCTCTTTAGGATTTCAAAAATGGAAACAGTCTACAAGTTTTATCCAGGGCAAAGTAGAGACCGTCATTCATACGCAAAAGCATACTGGGGATCTCTGACTAATGACCCAGGAAGAGGAAGGATGTTTTAATAATATCCACCTTTATTATGCTAAGTGTTGTAAATGAACTGCCTTATTTGATCCTTACCTAAACTCAGTGGTACAGGTATTATTTTTCTCATTTGGAACAAAGGAAACTGATGTTTAGAGGGTAAAGTGCAGAAATCAAACATCAGCACTTCTCAAATCTAAATGTGCTTCAGAATTAAATACCTGTGTATCTCGTTAAATGATAGATTCATTCAATAGGTCTGGAGTGAGGCCGATATTCCCTATTTCTAATAAGCTCCTAAGGGGATGCCAAAGCTTCTGTGGCCCAGATTATTCTTTGAGTAGCCAGGTTCTACACTATCATGCTTCTTACTGTGCCATTCCAGAATGAACTGGAGCTAGCTGGCATATGGGCATTGAGGAGGGGAAGGGTAGGCAGGGGATACTGGGGCAAGGGTGATAAAGAATAATGCAGAACTGAAGAGATCTTTGGAAGATGATTTTTTAGATACAGAGATAGAGTCTATATGAAAATTTAAGATGAATATGAAAATTCTGAGCAGAAAACATTCATTCATTCTGTCAAGAAGTATTTATTGACCATCTGTGATGTGCCAGGTCCTATGTGAGGCACTGGGGCTACAACTCTTCAGGTGGCTTAAACCCTAATGAGAAATGAGTAGACAGTCAATTAGGATAAACATGGGAGTGGTAGGAAGAAGTGAGATGCTATAGAGTTCACAGCAGAAGCAACTTCCTAGGACTGCAGAGTCAGGAAAGACTTCCCAGAAAAATGATGTCCATGTGAAAACCTAACTTTGAATAAGAGGTAGCCAAGTGAAGGTGGCAGGGTGGGAGGAAGGATTTTTCTGACCAAGGGAAGAAAATGCACGAATGCCAGGAGGTAGGCAAAGCATGGCCCTGGAGGAACGGAGGAATGTTTAGGATGGCTGGAGTCCAGAGGTCAATGGAGAATCCCCAAGAAGGAAGCAGAGCAGAAAATAGAGAGGATTCATTCTTAGAAGCATGGCCCACACACAGCAGCCAAACCAATAAGCAAAGATGGGGCAAGAAGAAGGGATATTGCTTATTCTTTCCTTCTCAGCTGTTTGGCCAACAGAAGATTGCTTGGGGACATACATGCTGAGACCTGGAACTATGTCCCCAGCACTTTGTCCTTCTGGTAAGCCTTCATTTTAGCAGATAAAATTCCTACCCTCTAAACCCCAGGAAAAGATTATTAGATGAAGATTTTCGGGCATATTGTCAGGTCATCCCACATCTGCCAGAATAGGTTGATAATGGCTAAACTGTGACTTATTAAAAAAGGACTTGGGAAATAGGAAACTGACCCTGATCTGGGGAAGAAATGGGAAGAATACTAACAACCAGCTTTTATTGAGCATGTACTATGTAACAGCACTTCCTCCCAGGCATATTACTCACTTTTCTCATCCTACCTTCTCAGCAGTCCTGTACATAAGTGCTATTACCATTTCCATTCTGTAAGTAAGGAAATCAAGGTTTTAGATTAAGCAACTTTCTCATCTTTTTTCCATTTTTTTGGCTAGAAATGACTGAGACTAGATTTGCACCTAAGCTCATCTGAACATGAAGCCCATTTTCTTAACTACTTTAGATAATAAAGGTTGGAGGGAAGAAAGGACCCATCTGAAAATTTTGGCATGGCAACTGCTTCCTCAGAGCAGTTGATTGGGTCAAGGATCTTAAAGACAGGATCTTGTCCTGTGGTTGGTAAGATGGCTTGGAAAACCCAGTGCTCAATAAACGCCCATTGTGTGGTCAGTACTCAGCAATGGCCCAAGTTGAGACCAGATCAGAGAGGACATAAAACCAGACTTGGGTCCAGCCTGAAAATGGATTAGAACCAGTGTACAAAGTAAATTAGTCAGGATAGACTGATTTTTGCCATGGTAACAAATAGCCCCCAAATATGTGTAGGTTACCACCACAAAGATGCATTTCTCAGTCATGTAATATCAGCTACTGGTCCAGGTATCTCTTCAGGGCAACCATCCTGATATGGTTTGGTTTTGTCCCCACCCAAGTCTCATATTGAATCCCCAGTGGGGGGTAATTGAATCATGGGGGCAGGTCTTTCCCGTGCTGTTCTCATGATAGGGAATAAGTCTCAAGAGAGCTGATTTTTTTTTTTTTTTTTTTTTTTTTTTTTT